>NC_090709.1:18455037-18690546 GCF_040954835.1 Lepisosteus oculatus | reverse complement strand
CTCACCATGGTGCAATTAATTTACGTGATGGGCTAGTGGTTTAATGGATAACGCGTCTGATTTCGGTTTATAAGATTGTCGATTCGACTTCTACCGGGGTTTTGTGATTCAAATCAGGCTCCTCAGAAATAGATGTACGTTATGTAAATGAACCGCACCTGAAAGCAAACGTTGGGTCTGGGTTCCTTTCTTTCCTGCATGAAATAGCAAATCGTTACAAAAAAAAAACACCAACTAATGTCCAATAGTCCAAAAGTTAGTCATTTAAGTAAACATGAATATACTGTAAGGTCTTGGTACATGGGAGTGGATTTCAACCACAATTAAAAAAGGGCAAATTATAATTACAGGCTTCAGACACTTTGTCATACAAAAGTGACCAAACACTCCCTAACTTTCAGGTTTGCTTGAACCTGTAACAAAAAAGCAGTCTGAAACTTCCATTCTCTGATGTTACTGTCTCTAAAGCCAGACGTGATGTTTCACAGATGTGCAGTGTACCTTTTCTCTTGTCGTGTTCAAGATGACCTGCTGCATAAGCTCCTATCTGGGTGTTCTGTACTGCACTGTTATTTCATTCAGATTACCTATGTGGTGTACAGAGAAAACCTGACTGCATGGTATAATTTCCAGGTTCAGCACCAGCAGCACCTGCAAACACACCAGCTGACCTCGATGTGATTTGAACACACAACCTTCTGATCTGGAGTCAGACGCGCTACCGTTGCGCCACGCGGTCACTCGTGACAAGTCCTTTTAATTCCCCCAAAGAGAATAACAGTAATGCTAGACTAACTAGTATTAAAACTAATAATACTACTGTTAATTCTCTAACAGTAACACTATAATTATAAATAATATTTACATGAATATTAACATTAAAACTAAAACTATCAGTAGCGCTATCATCATTAATACTCACATGAACACTAGCATTAAAACAACCAGTTGTACTCTCATTAATATTGATATGAATACACTAGTATTAGTATTTGTTGCTACCCATGACGTTACATCGCTCTTTGTGATGAACGAGATACACCTAGACGCGCACAGTGACGTGGCGCCTGTCCCCGTGGTTACCATACTTATGATTTATAAACACGGGAAAAAATACATGTAAACTGTTACTTACAGTGCCTTGCGAAAGTATTCGGCCCTCTTGAACTTTTTAACCTTTTGCCACATTTCAGGCTTCAAACATAAAGATATAAATTTTTTATTTTATGTGAAGAATCACCAACAAGTGGGACACAATTGTGAAGTGGAACGAAATCTATTGGATTTTTGAAACTTTTTTAACTAATAAAAAAATGAAAAGTGGGGCGTGCAAAATTATTCGGCCCCCTTGCGTTAATACTTTGTAGAGCCACCTTTTGCTGCGATTACAGCTGCAAGTCGCTTGGGGTATGTCTCTATCAGTTTTGCACATCGAGAGACTGAAATTCTTGCCCATTCTTCCTTGCAAAACAGCTCGAGCTCAGTGAGGTTGGATGGAGAGCGTTTGTGAACAGCAGTTTTCAGCTCTTTCCACAGATTCTCGATTGGATTCAGGTCTGGACTTTGACTTGGCCATTCAAACACCTGGATACGTTTATTTGTGAACCATTCCTTTGTAGATTTTGCTGTATGTTTGGGATCATTGTCTTGTTGGAAGATAAATCTCCGTCCCAGTTTCAGGTCTTTTGCAGACTCCAACAGGTTTTCATTCAGAATGGTCCTGTATTTGGCTGCATCCATCTTCCCCTCAATTTTAACCATCTTCCCTGTCCCTGCTGAAGAAAAGCAGGCCCAAACCATGATGCTGCCACCACCATGTTTGACAGTGGGGATGGTGTATTGAGGGTGATGAGCTGTGTTGCTTTTACGCCAAACATATCGTTTTGCATTGTGGCCAAAAAGTTCGATTTTGGTTTCATCTGACCAGAGCACCTTCTTCCACATGTTTGGGGTGTCTCCCAGGTGGCTTGTGGCAAACTTTAGACGAGACTTTTTATGGATATCTTTGAGAAATGGCTTTCTTCTTGCCACTCTTCCATAAAGGCCAGATTTGTGCAGTGTAAGACTGATTGTTGTCCTATGGACAGACTCTCCCACCTCAGCTGTAGTTCTCTGCAGTTCATCCAGAGTGATCATGGGCCTCTTGGCTGCATCTCTAATCAGTCTTCTCCTTGTCTGAGCTGAAAGTTTAGAGGGACGGCCAGGTCTTGGTAGATTTGCAGTGGTCTGATACTCCTTCCATTTCAAGATGATCGCTTGCACAGTGCTCCTTGGGATGTTTGAAGCTTGGGAAATCTTTTTGTATCCAAATCCGGCTTTAAACTTCTCCACAACAGTATTACGGACCTGCCTGGTGTGTTCCTTGGTCTTCATGATGCTCTCTGCGCTTTCAACAGAACCTTGAGACTATCACAGAGCAGGTGCATTTATACAGAGACTTGATTACACACAGGTGGATTCTATTTATCACCATCAGTCATTTAGGAAAACATTGGATCATTCAGAGATCCTCGCTGAACTTCTGGAGTGAGTTTGCTGCACTGAAAGTAAAGGGGCCGAATAATTTTGCACGCCCCACTTTTCATTTTTTTATTAGTTAAAAAAGTTTCAAAAATCCAATAGATTTCGTTCCACTTCACAATTGTGTCCCACTTGTTGGTGATTCTTCACATAAAATAAAAAATTTATATCTTTATGTTTGAAGCTTGAAATGTGGCAAAAGGTTGAAAAGTTCAAGGGGGCCGAATACTTTCGCAAGGCACTGTACATACATTTATCAACTTGGAATATATTTTTTTAGCTCTAGGATACAGTTACCTAAATAATAATAAGAATAATCATTGTTTAATTTCGGTTTGAACATTTTTTACACTAAACACACTGTGGTAATTGATCGATACAGTCTTTATTGACTGTTTTCTAGATATTTAAAACAGGATCAAAAACAGAAAAAGAACCAGTACTCACCAATCGGTGAAGTTAATCGTTTATTCTACGGTTTTTCAATTGAATTAATTGGTTTTCGATAGATAAATGATCAATAACTCTCCTCCGTGCGCACCCTCCCGCGGTCTTGCTCTCTGATCCAGGTGCTCAGGCTGGTGTCTGTGACATTACAGCGCTCTTTCTAACAGAGCAGAGCGCGTCTCCGCTGGAGGAGACTCCTGTCCGGAGCCTGGGGGGCTTTTCTTACAGATATAACATCCCCCCCAAAAAAGAATACACCGGGCTGTGAAGAGAAGCAAATCATAACAGTTGTAAAAGGAGAGTGACAAACCAAGGAATGAAATTCATTAAACAGGAAAAAAAATAGTTTACTTCGCAGATGAATGTGTTACAAGGCGTACCTGTGTGGAGCAGTAGAGAACGAGTACAAGTCCCTGTAATAAGTGCATTTAAATGTTTTAAACGAATCATCAGAGTATAGAAGCCAGGAGGATCAGGAACCTGATCCTGGAGGTTAAAATGTGTATCCTGGTTTTATTTCCAGCCTGCTCTCAGTTCCATAGGTAGTCTGATTATTTAAATTAAATGTATAACTGTTACAATAATTCATCTAATTGTAAATTTATAAGACTGTGAGACACCTGTGAGAGACATATGAGAGCTGGTGATTCCCTGGGCTGGTGTGGAATCACACACAGACAGGTCTTCTTCTGTGTGATCTGAGTCCCACTGCTGAGAGCTACAGACTGGTCAACTGGTCACTACTGTAGACACGGTCATTGGCCCATCGGCTACTAATAATCAATATACAGTGTACTGACCAGAGTGTCACTACTTGTGTTTATTACATTAAAAGATAATTCCACACTCACGTGTGTTAGAAAACATTTATAAAACATGTTTGGAGATTGACATACAGTAAAGAAAGTAATACTGAAGGGCTGGAGGTCCTGGAAAGGGTTAATAGAAGCTTCTTGCTTCTGACCTGGAACAGAGTCCACAGCTGACAGATCAGTGAGTCTTGAGCCCAGTTCACAGAGAGGAGAACCAGGAGCTCTTCTCTGTCTCTAAGTGGCTGTGAGGAAGGAGAAAATGGGGAGATGTGACCTGAGTCCAGGCTGTTCCAGGATTGTCTGAATGTCCTCTGGTTCTGGATTGACGGATAAAAAGAAGTATGGAGCTTCTGTCCGATTGTCTCTGAGCTGTGAATCAGACTGAGAAGAGAATAATGATTTATTATTCTGCCTCTGATAATTTTTCTCTTTGCCAAGTGGTGTTACATCCCCTTCAGAAACTCTGCACAGACTGTCAGAGTGAGAGAAAAGTAGAGAGATGGACAGATAAGAGCACACGCGGTGAGAGATACATATGTCTTGATTTACTTTGAACCAAGTGTTCATTTCCTTTGTGGAACAAGTTGTTTCTGAACTTCAAGAAATTCATACAACTTCTGAAAGATAAAATATAAGTCTTGCTAATCAGGACAGAAGAAATACCGCAAGAAAATATCAGTGATTTTTCTCCTTTTAACGAAAAGTGGAGAAAAACAACGGCAGTGCATCTCCGTCATCTTAATTTAGCTTAATACAAGTATTCACTTCCTTTTCTGTGGATTACAGACTGCGAAAGATGAAATAAAGTTATTGGTTATTCATGGTCAGTGCAGAAGATATACTGCCGGCTGGCAGGAAAATGTCAGTATTTTATAATTCTTTAATTACAAACGTGTGAATGGCAAAAAGCAACGGGAGTGTGTCTCTCTGCAGCTATTAAATGAAGGGCTGGTGGTTCAAACCCACTAAGGGACGAGCTTCAGACTGTTCCGCTGTAACCATAACCTCTGCTAAAACTTGATGGGATTTCTTCGCAAGCCCTCCTGAAATTTGCAGGAAATATGGATTTTACTCGTGTGGAACTACAAGTAAACAATTAAGTACCTGTCAATGTCCAAGAAAACCATTTTCACATGTGGAATTTTATCTTCAACTGGCTGTCAGGAGAATTCATTTATACACCCGTTGTATCCTTAGCAAAAATATTTTAAAATTAGAACACAGATTTGTTGGAGAATTTGACAATCCTTGACAATCATTATTAAATGAGCATTATACAATTGTGTGTTGATATTTTGTATATGTACCTTAATTGTAATAAAATTAAACATAATTGCTTTGATATGGATGTTCATTTGAAGGATTTGAGGAAACTATCAAGGATCTCAGAACAACCAAAGATACATTTGGGCATCTGCTATTGGTAAAGATTAAAGAGTACTGTAAGTGTGAAGCTTGCACACACACGAGAGAAAAATCAGTTTTAATGTACTTCATTAAACTGATGGTGTGCTTATCAATCGTGCATAAAATGTACATAGCTGAGGATGGTTTCAATCAGTCGATTTCTGGATTAAGGGCCCAGCACGGTTCCGCTGCACCACTCTGCTAACAGATGTCTTAGTGTGATTCAACACAACTACTCTATCTTTGCTTTCTAAAAGTGTGCCCGAGATGGAAAAGTCTAAATGGTAAACGCAGACGTCACTTTGAGCACTTGGTCTTTTATAGTACAAATCATCACACGCTGCCTTACATGGCGTGTCTTCAAGATCGTTGTGAACCAAACCTTCTGCCAAACTGAATCTTTCGTCGTTAATTCCCAAATCTTCAATGAGAATCAGTGAAACGAAAACCAAGCCCATGTACACACTCGCGTCCTAGCGTGAAAGAAAAATGATGTAAGCATTTGAGAAATAACGAGAGTAGTCTGAACATCTCCAGCCTGTCAACTGCTCTACAAAGAGATCGCTCCCTCTACACCCACTTTATAACGCTGAAAATGATTCAGGAAGCACAGCAAAGTTCTAGAACCAGCGAATGCATCTGCATACATAAAATGTCAATTTTTCAAAAGTAAAATCTTCAGCTTTGAAAGATTGTCATCTAAATATTTTCGTTTTTCTCTTTTTTACATAACACGCTTTCGAGAAACAAACTGTCTTGTAATGAAGGCTGCATTAGAAAATGTGTATCTAGCTTTGTTAAATTAAAATCGGCACATCCCAGTGGACAAAAGATGTAGAATATATGGCTATTAAACGCATACTTTAGACATATAAATGTGCTCTGTAACTGGTCTAGAATGAAATTCAAATATACATATATCATTATACGTCAATTAGACATCTATGATTATATGTTTATTATACATAAATGGCTGGAGTTATATTATACGGATAAATTTAGAGGACTAATATACATATATAGTTAAAGGCCTATTATACATCAAATAAATATTTTATAGGTGTAGAAACTAGTAAATAAAGCCAATGATTTGTTTTAGAAATGTATTCTTAAAATATACAATTATTCACACCTGAAAAATATGTAGTTCAAATTATACATTATATACAATATTGTAATCAACAAATGGCTAATCATCATAAAAACACAACTAGTAAACTTCAGTTACAAATTCTAGTAACATGGCAATATATATAGTAATGACAAATAAACTAATCACATGATCCCGCTAAAATTTAACTCAAAACCACATTTCGATTCAAATATAAATTTTAACATTTACAACTTCTATATTTCCACGAAAATATAATTAATGCAGCACAAACGCTACTTTCTAAAAAAGACAGAATGAAACTGTTTGTTTTTGTGTTTCATGGTGATCCTCCTCTCGATACTAATGAAATGTTTAATATGATCCCTCGAGAAACAAAAAGGAGTCCATTTCCGCCTGGAATGATTGATGCCCCGTGGTACACTACGAGTTGCGTAAGGCTCTGTAACGCGCAGATGAGAAACTAACCTCTGCTTCTTCATTATATACACAGAGAGCTATATATGCGAGCTTACTGCCTCCTACGGGCTCTGTATTTGTTAGCGGTACAAGACCGGACGTGGAGAAATGAAGTGAGGAGGGTGTGTACATTAAAAGGCTCATATCGTCCCTGGAAGGGCTCAAACCACCACCCTTTTGGTTAACAACCAAACCACAAAGACGCATGTACAGCTTAACACTTCTCGGTCTCAGTGAAAGTGATACTCCGTAAAATTTCCAGAGATTCATTTATTTTAAAGGAAAATCACCAACAGCGGCCGAGATCTACTGGAGATTTTTCATTCTATACTGCGATTTATGAAGGGTACCCTGTGAAAATACGAGTTTTGACGAGACGGGATGGACATATAAGGTCAAAAAGCTTGGGGAATTGAACTTTAAGGTGAAGACTGCGGGTTCAGTAGCAGCAGAACCTGATCAGTATCAGTTGACTCCGATATACTTTGAAAATGAACTTGGGGATTTAGAGTCAGACGTGCTACCGTTGCACCTTGGGGTACTTAATTTAAAAAAATAGAAAAAACAATCAGTGTTCCTGGATCTGTAATTGAGAACAACACCTGCACAAGAGCTGCGCAGGAAGAATAAAATGTGGTCTGGGAAGAAGAGACTCTCTTTGGAAGAGCTGCGCTCTTCATAGGAGATTTTTTTTTTTTTTTGTGAAGCTGATTTGTCTCCTTTGGGGAATTCAAAGGTATGGACAGCCGTGACTTCGTGGCGCAACGGTAGCGCGTCTGACTCCAGATCAGAAGGCTGCGTGTTCAAATCACGTCGAGGTCAGCTGTTACTTTTTCAGGTTCTGCTGGTCCTGAACACGGAATTCACACAATGCAGTTGAGTTCTATCTGTACACCACATAGATAATCTAAACAAAATAGAGCAGTACAGGACACGCAGTGTGGAGCTCACACAGGCTTACAGTCCCCAGCATTGGAGTGAGGAGGAAAAAAAGAACTTTGTTTTTTTTTTAAGAGAAAAGGCACAGTTCACATCTGCTTAACATCACGTCCAACTTTAGAGACAGCTACATCAGATAATGGAATCACAGAAGTTTCAGATAACTTTTTTTTTTAATACAGGTTCAAGCAAACCTGAAAGTTAATGAGTTTCCGGACACTTTTGTTTTATTAAAAAGTGTCTGAAGCCTGAAAATGTAATTTGAAAAAAAAAAAAACCGCTGTTGGACATTAGCAGGTGCTTTTTGTAACGATTTGCTATTTCATGCTGGAAAACAAAGGAAACAGACCCAACGTTTGCTTTCAGGTGCGGTTCATTACATAATATACATCTATTACTGAGGAGCTATAATAAAATTTACACGAGCCAGGTAGAAGTCGAACCTATAATCTTATGATCCGAAATCAGACGCGTTGTTTATTAAACCGCTGGCATTTCACATGACTTGAATTTCCCCATAGTGTGCTCAGCGCCTCTACTAGTAATGCACCGCTCCGTCTAAAATTTCAAAGTGAGAAACATGTGTTTTCTGATTTTTTATGAGTTTTAAAATATAATCTCTTTAAATCAGACAAGGGGTTTATGTTTCGCACTGAAATTCCGATTGACTGAGAATTCAAAGAAAGACTGTTTTCTTCCACAACACCGTATAATTATCACATCCACCAGACTCCCCAACCTCTCCAGACCTTGCTGGGTGAGCAATTGCTCTGATAAATTAGGTCACGTATCATGTTAAATCATTTCTTCTCAACACAACATTTCCTGGTGCACGTTTTCTCTATGAAAAAAAAAAGACATTTTTCCCTTGCACGATTTCTCGTTTTTTATCAAAGCGTACAGAAATAAAAAAGAAGAAGAAATAGTGTCGCAAAAGAACTCTGTCGCCCTTGGGAGATGTCAAACGCATTGGACATGAAAATGCCAGATAAAAGCCAGTTCTCTTCGTTTCTCAGTGTCGGGGCTGCTATGTAAAAGAGGCAATTTGCTCTGAGCGCAGGTTCAGCGCTTACTGAACGCAGATGTCTCAGAGCGGTGTGTCCAAGTGGCTGTAAAAGGTGATGGTTGTCCTGTCACCGTAGCCTAGTTGGATAAAGCGCTTCTCTATTAACCAAAAGAACCGAGATTCAAATCCCAGCCGTGTCTTTCTTCCTATCTTGTAGTACAGAACGTATCATTTCGGGCAATCACAAAGGGCTTAATTTCGTTAAATGCAGGTGTTCATTTTCTTTCTGGAAAACTTTTTTTCCGTTTTTGATGAAATTCACACAGCTTGCGAAAAATGAAATTCAATTCTTGGTTATCAGTGCAGAAGAAATATTACCGGCTGGCAAAATAAACGGTAAGATTATTATTTTTTAACCGAAAACTTGTGATTCGATAGAAGAATCCGCCAGTCAGTCTCTGTGGCGCAATCGGTTAGCGCGTTCGGCTGTTAACTGTAAGGTTGGTGGTTCGAGTCCACCCAGCGATGGGATTCTTCTGCAATGTAAATGTTGTCTGAAATCAATTGGATTTCTCGGCGAAACCATAACCATTTTAATATTTGCAGGAAATGCGAGTGTTTAACACGTGTCAGGGTCACCGGGAAATGTCCAATAATGCCCAACATTGCAACTCCCCAGAAAACCATATTCACTCAAAAAAAATTATCGTTGAATCTTCATTTATACTCCAGTTGAATCCTCTGCTGAAATATTTTAAAAATACAATGCAGGTTTGTTTGAGAACTTGACAAGCATTGTTACGATAGCACTGTGCAGTTGGATTTTGATATTTTGACATATTTACCTTAATTTTAAACATAAATACTATACAGTCTATTGTAATTTTAAAATAAGTTAGCCGAGGATGCAAAGGGGTGAAAGGGAAAGGTCAGAAGGTATAGTAAAAACAAGGTTAGGATTGGTGGAGGTGGTAGGGGTGTTGATGGTTTTTCTCTGTAGAGGATGATTGAGTTTTTTATCCTTCTCTGAAGTGAGAAATTGGAAGAGTTGGGAGTTGAGGGATCTGATGAGGTTAGTTATAAAAGGAAGTTGATGTGGAGCTGTTAGCCGTAAAACTTCCTAACGTCTTTAAACTGCAGTAAGCAAAGATAAAGGAAATTATCTTTGCTTACTGCCCTGTCTTTCTCACACCTGAAGAAGGCTCTACGGCCAACACGTTATGTTTCCTTTCTTCTCTTTTCAGCATGGAATAATCCTTTACTTTTTCCTTTGCAGCCTACGCATGCTGACACAGCTACCCACCTGATATATAACATTCCTATAATCACAACTATGAATGTCCAATGTGGGTATTTTTTCCATTATTATTTATTTTGGCATTGAAGCATATTTTATGTAATACAGAAGTGTCATAATCACTGAAAAACATATTTTTTCATTTAGAAAGAATTAAAAAAATATAAATCACTATGAATTACATTTAGCCTGTTCTGATCTAGGTTTTCTATATACTTTAACATGCCATGTTCAGAATGTTACAACGCAGAAATGCAACAGTGAAGTTTTGTCATTACAAATGTTTGTGGTGAGTGATTTTGTCTCTCTTACCTTAGTGTCAGTGTTTTGGTAATGAGGAAGGAGGGAAAAAGTAATTCAGCAGAAGGGGTGCTATTTTGTTGACAATAAATCCTCACATGCCATGTTCAGAGGGTCATATTAAAAAAAGGTACAGTAAATTTTCTTATAGTTCATGATTTTCATAATTTGTTACATTGTGTCTCACACCTTTGTGTCAGAATTCTGAGATGTTTTTTTTTTAAACAGGGGCCATCGCAATACAACAGAAAGAGCAATTAGCTTTTCCCTATGAATTCTCTCATGCCATATTCAGAAGGTCATATCTTAAAAATGGTACAGCAACATTTCCTGAAGTTCAGGATTTTGAGAGTCTGTTACATTGTGTCTCACACCTCATTGGCAGAATTGTGAGACAATTTTATAATCAGGAGGGAGGGTCATAGCAATACGCAGAAAGTGTCATCACCCTTTGCTCATCCTCCGTTAACCATATATTCTCATATGCCATGTTCTAAATGTCCCATTGTAAACTGCTATAATAACATTTCTTGCAAAATGCAAGATTTTAAGACTTTGAGAATTCACGTTTTGCCTTTGTCTTATTTACTTGTTGTCTAACATGCCAGTTTGTGTTATTGTGAGTTTTGAAAATTGGTTTTCGATTTTCTGAAATGTGTTTCATACGAAAATGCAATTTGGATAATCATTACTTACATATTCCCCTTTACTGAGGATATGTGCAGTAATCCACTCGGATTAGTATTTTTAAAAATGACTATAGAGAGCCATCTAAAGGCGAAAGGCGGCATAACATCACAGCAGCAGCACTGGAACGAAAAACGCGAATAAGAAGCTGGCGAATAAGCAGCCAACTTCAGCCTCGTTAATACAATAGGATTGGGTGAGGTAGAAAAATATTTCTTCCTCTGAATCCTAACATTTTTGTAGGTGTTCTAGGACTTCTCGTTTCAGATAAAGCTGCCAATACATCACTTATTTCTACTCCATCAATATCAGCAGTGTTATCAGTACTGAGCCCTAAGTGTGGGTCCTGTCATCATAGAAAAACTTGAACGTATCAACTGCATTCACCTGAAAAAATCTGATAAAATTGAAAAATACATCGGAAACAAATTTACACTGTTTTTTTCAGATCCAGAAGAGACTCATCATGAGACTCAAAACAGACCTGTTTTTAATTCTTTCCAGGAGGAAAGATTATTCAGATGCAAACATGGGTCCAAAATCAATGTACTCACCTATCTGTGTTGCTTCTTCAAATCCTTCAACTGAACGTCGGTATTAAGGGATGATATCATACAAATTTTGGTTTTCTTTTAAAGCACTTTTTAAAAAAAATATGAGCCTCTATTATAGTTGTCTTGGATGTTTCGCAAGGTATAATAGACCCCCTTGTGCCCTCTGCTAAAATATTATAAAATACAACAATCTTTATATATATATAGAACAGCATTTATGGTTACATCTATATTAAAATTAAGATAAATATACAAAAGTATTGAAATACAAATGTACAGTCCTAACATAATCATGCTGTCCAACTGTCTTTTTTGCTTTTCAAGTTCTCCAACAAATCTGTATTGTAATTTTAAATATTTTAACTAAGGGTGCAACGAGAGTATAAATGAATTCTCCCGCCAGCCATTTGAAGGTCAAAGTCCATGGCTGAATATGATTCCCTTGAATGCTGGCCATGACTGGTCATTCCCAGTGATAATGACTAATGTACTCACTTGTTTACTTGTTGTAGTTTGACACACAAAACAACTGCATTTCCTGCAAATATCAAGTGGGTTAAGGTTTTACTAAGGAATCCAATTAAGTAGAATAATGAGAAATGGGCTCGAACCACTAACCTTTCAATTAACAGCTCCCAGAGACTCACGTGCAACCCTTTTCTCCATTTGCAAGCTTTTGGTAAAAAAAAAAAAGACTTTATTCTTGCCGGCCTGTAATATTTGTTTTGCACTGATAAGCAAGATCTGTGTTTCATCTTTCGCAAGCTGTATGAATTTCATGAAAAGCAAGTTGTTCTAGAAAGAAAATGAAAACTTGCATTTAACAAAATCAAGCCGCACGTGATCATCCATAGTGATACATTCTATAAGACAAGACAGGAAGAGAGGCACCACTGGGATTTGAACTCAAGATTTCCTGTTTAATAGGAAAACGCATTAACTAAATCAGCCAAAGTGCTGTCAGAGTATTAACATCATGTCTGATGTCAGTGATTGCAGCTGACGAGGAGGATCGCTGGAGGACAGTTCACTGTGAACAAGTCAGCCTGCATAATGAGGGGAAGAGACCAGCCTCTGTGATGCACTATAGAGTTACACTAACCTTCTGCCCTACTGTTCTCTGCTGCATTCTACCCTAGCAGATAAATATTGGTTTCCATGCGTGTAAGGTTTCTTTTTTTTGTCAAATATTTTCAAGCATATTTTTGCTGTTGAAAATAAGTTGTTTGTGGTTTTGAGTGTTGTGTTCCTCTTCCTTTAGTGTCACCCAAAGTGATACATTGTGCTTCGGCAATTCTTCGGGCTATAGTGTTTAGAGGAGTTCAGTTGAATTAGTTTGCATAGATAAAGTATTTATTTTCCTTTTAATCCTTTAAAGCATATTACATTGTCAATACATTGTATCTTTCTTCCTACTAATTGTCATCATTTTTTTTCTGGCTTGATCTCGTAATCAGATATTTCAGAATCTTCCTTAAAAACTAGTAAAAGAAGTGGGACACATTCATGCACACTAAAAAATATGAAAGGGTAGCAGGACACAGTAACCACAAAACATCTTGTAGATTATGAATGTGCCTAAAATATTTCAGTACTTTAGAGGGTTCTGCCATTTTAGATGTTGTACTGTGCCTGTCTGATTTATCAAACGTGTCATTTAAATCTCACATCATTTCTATATCAGTCTCAGGGCCTTGCAGTAAAGATTGCAATTCATCCCAAAATGCCAAGTTTCCCACTGTTGATACGTACAAAGAAATTAATGTACATTTTCCCCCAAAATCAACCAATTTAAAAATCAAATGCATCCCTCCTCATCTGCAGTTGGAGAGAATAATGTCAGAATAAATACAGGTTTAAAAGTCAGGAGCATTGATAGTCCTATTTAAAAATTTTGCTAAAATGCTCACAATATATTAAAAAGTTCTATAAAATGCAAAAATAATTAAAACATATTAAAACAAGGTAAAAAGAAATGATACAGTTATAAAGATCAGGAATTATCAATTTGAAGTTACAAACCACTTACAATATGCCAAAAATGGCAAGAATATGTAAAACAGGTGTATATTTTTTAAAAAAACAAGTTAAAATAAATACTAAATACTTTTAAAATTCAGGAATGTGATTGGTCAGATGCTTACGATGAGTGTTGTTGGTGTTTCGTGTGATTTAGCGAATTGAAAAAATATTCCATTTAAAAACGGCAGTAGCTCGTATGAAAAAAATAGTTCGTAAGTATCTTTGTTGTAACAGCTGCGCCAGAACTAGTGTATTCATATTCAGCAGAAAAATACCTGAACTTGACTGGTTTATATTCAGTTATGTGCATTGGGAACAAAAGGGAGACTTACTGTACGTGGATTTTATTAGGTTTTAGGAATCAGAAAATGTATTTTTACACGTTTATGCCTACGAGCAAAAATAACTTCCTGCTTTCAGCACTTTTATTGTTTCTGCTTGTAACCTCGAACAGAGAAACCCAGTACTGACTCTGGGATTTAAGAGGCATGTATGAAGACAGTAAAGGTGAGTTTGTTGTTTTTTTTCCCCCGCTGAAGAGTATGAAGGCGGTGTGACGAGTCTGGAGGGAGGAGACGCGCATTCCGCACGGGGAGCGCAGAGCAATGAGTTTCACCTGCAGCTCGCCGAGTCCTGTCCTATATAACCGCTGAGCCCGGACACACAGAGTCTCCAGCCAGTGTTGGAGACGCACTATGTTAATAGTTTTTTTTAAGAAGAAGTCGGTGTTCTTTCGCTATTATTAGTATTATAATTGTTATTATTATTATTGAATTATTTGAGTTAGTGGTTACTGTGCTAGACCGGCGCGAATACCGCTTCTGTTTCTTTTCTCTGCTCAAACACTGCTGGGCAAAGCTTAAATTAAAACCCTTTTTCTGAAACATTGAGTGTGAGGGGTAACAGGTGGAGGTAGTCCGTATCGAGGTCACCGGGGGAGGTACTCCTGTCTCCCCAGGTGACACTTTTTATATTTGAGATAACGTTTGTTTGAAACCGCTCTACAAATTTTCTCACATGCACGTATTCTCCAATATCACCACAACAAAACCATAAAGTTTGTTTCCACAGACATGACACTACTATGCAATAAACCAATAAATTAATGAACTAGCAGAATCCCAATAAAAACACCTGGCCAGCCCAGCGTGTCAGTATCAGTTTCTTATCAGTGCTCCTTTTTTTCCACACCAGAAGTTAACTGAGGTTTTGTTTTCATTGCATAACAGCAGATAAAGGCTCTCTAGCAGTGTCTAAAGGTTTTTATAGCAATTGCAATGGTTTTTATTCTTATTTTCATGATTTTGTATTAATTTATTAATGTCATTCCAGGTCCAGTCTTCACAAAACATGATGTAGAATTTTTTCTAATTGATCAATTTGTCCCAGATTTTTATCCAATCTAGTAGTTACCTAGAACAAGGTTTTCAAATCATTCCCAGGCCCTTGACATGCATATAGTTGAAAAATATGACCTCTGAAGACCAAAAAAACATGTTCACCAGCTGTTTTTTTTTCATATGTTTGTCTGCTGAGTGGGCACATTAAGAAATTTGACTATTCACACTCAAAGCCAAGGGGGCTAGCTTCAATTTAAGACCTGAACCAGGCTCCTGCTATGTTCTGCTGCAGAGATATAACAAATGTTTAAGGGGGAGGAAATTCCAGGCAGACATTGTCTAAATATGTCAATGTTGTTAAGTGTTTGAAGCCCAAATAAAGGGCTGTTTTGGATGAAAGCAGTAGATTGGGTCTGATCAAGCTCGTTACTGACCTCACTCACGCAAACTCCATACACGGTATTCGGGACTACGTGCGGTAAAGAGAAGAGTGCCCCCTTCTGATATATCAAGAATACACATAACTATGGAAGCCCGTCTCACCAGGGAGTGAAAAAAACCGTGCTATGGTATCTCATATTTGCAACTTCGAAATTATCCCCATTTAACTGTCTGCCCTTCTCTTATTGTAAGGGATTTGGTTTCTAGGGCTTGTACCCCTGCCACTCCCACCCTAGTTCATGCCTCACTGTATAGGCTCGAACCCAGGTCTTGCCCACTAAGCTAAAGACCTTTGAGTAAAAAAAGAATTGTACCAGAATTGTTTTGGATAGATTTGTGAAATGTTATTGTTAAATACATAACTCACCAGAGCTGTTTTTTAAACAAAATAAATAAAAAAGCAATAGGGCTGGAGTTTATAGACTGTGATTCAAATACGAGAGTAGGAGAGGAGGGGACTAGTTCAGGAGCACAACCGGCCCTCCCCTGCCCAATTCCACAGCAGGCTCTGTTGTACCCCAATGTGGAGTTCAGCTATTGATCACTCAGCTGAGAGATGAGCCCTGGGAATATGGGGCAAATACAGGAGATACACATGACTCGAGAGAGAGTTTTTATCCCTAAGGGATAACTTGTTTTACAATGGCAGACAATATAATGAAACAAAACCTCTGTTCTGCTGCTCCAGGCTGGTTCCACTGGGAACAAGTGGATCTAGGAGCTCATGAACAGCAATTGGCCCAGAGGGCAAAAGATGTAGAATATAAGTCTATTAAACGAATACCTTAGACGTATAAATGTGGTCCGTAATTTGTCTAGAATGAAATTCTAATATACGTATATTGTTATACGTCAATTATACATCTATGATTATATGTTCATTATATATAAATGGTTGGAGTTCTATTATACAGATAACTTTAGAGGACTATTATACATCAAAGAGATTTTAAATCAAGGCATAAATCAAGCCAATGACTTAGTGTAGGAATTTGTTAATTTTCAGAATAATCAAACACCTGAAAAATATGTAGTTCAAATTATACATGATATACAATATTGTAATCAACAAAGGCTAATTATAAAAAGACACAACTAGTGAACTTTAGCTACAAATTCTTGTAACATGGCAATATAAATAGTAAAGACAAACACAAACTAATTACCTGAACATGCTAATATTTAAGTCAAAAACACATTTCAATTCAGATGTAAATTTTGAAACGTATAACTTCTATATTTCCAAGAAAATATGATTACAATGTGAAGTTAAGACCAATTTTTACTGTTCACCATTTGCAAAGCCCTCTCTTATTGTCCTAACAGTTAGAACCAGCAACTTATCATTTTCAGTGTCCATACTTCCAGGCCCCCTGCCTTGCGTACGCAATCTTCAAACAAAGCATTTTGTGCTCCTTTATTTCATTTTCTGTTGTTGTTGGGTGGGACTTCAGCACTGCAGCTAGGAGAAAATTTTATAATATTAGTACTCAAATAAATTATGATTAATCTCAAGAAAGAACCATTAAGGTTTACTAAGCTCAAAGCTTAATCAGTGTATTAAGTTTAGCTTGCATCATAATAATGGACCAATAGTCTGTCCTAATTAAAGAGTACCCAAAGTTTGAAAGTACAACATAAAATAAGAGTACCTTTAATTACTCTATAAAGATTTGTCTCTCCCAGGCCCCTCTTTTGTCGTTGATCTTTCCAGTTTATGCCAGCGAAGTTGAATTCCATCATCAGTTCATTTGTCATTTGTCTGAAAAACAAATTCTCACTGAGCTTAGATGTTTTTCAAGTGAGTTTCCAGTCAATGTTTTTTTACTCAAATATTTAGGATCAAATGTACTACTGTAATCCTTATACTTTAAAAGACAGTTTTGCAGCTTTACACCTTGCAAATTCAGTGCTTAGCACATAGGTATCTATAAACTAAATTTTGTGCATATTTTAACTTGATCAAAGTAAAAATGTAATGTAAAAACATCTTAAAAATCAATAAGCAATACCTTGACAACACTGTGAACACACTCCCTCTGACATCACTGCCACCTACTCTCCAAAGTTGGTTTATTTGGAAATAATATATTTGAAATAATATTAGAAGTTTTTTTACTACTGGATCTTCATCAATCAACTAATCAGACATACACATTACCCATGACTACTCAATGGAACTAACACATTTTTACATATTAACTGCACTTTTCTGCAGTATTTGCTCAGTCTTAGAATACAAAGTCACCATATTTCAAAGTTAAATTGTAGTAACGTTTTAGAACATAGAACATTATGTAAAACACTTTATTTTGGCATTAAAAGATAAGTAATATTATACATTATAAACTAAAAATAAGAAAGTATGCCAGAGATGGATCCTATTAATCAAATGTAGGCTGTCAAATTATGACCCATCTGTAACCTAGAATACTAGTGAATATTTTCTACACCAGAGAGAATATACAGTAATATCATACCAGCAGCAAGGACTCACTCGTGTGTACAGAACTCATCCATTGTGCTCAGCCTCTTGATGTGGAACTGGGAGTCTAACGGTTCTGTACACCTTCCCACACATCTCAGTTCATCTCTGATCTCCATCAGGAGACCCAATACCCACTTCTGAAGTCATTCACATTTTGTATCAACATTTGAAAGGAATTGGATCAGGATTTTCTTATACTATTGTTATATTAGCATTACTGTAGTGTTGCTAATGTGCTACATGCAATTTATAATCTTACAAGTTCCCACATTTGTAGTTGATTTTATGTGGTCTTCTCTTTCAAACTATTTTATGTGCCATTTATTGCTTATTAAAATACTATTTTTAATCAAAATAATATTAAGTAAGACCTGTAAGTAGTATAAAGCGATGCCTTTCGTCAAACTTTTTGACAGATACCATGCCCCCTTTTTCAGCCAATGGGAGGCTGTGGTGGGCGGATGTCCAGCCCCCTTTTCAACCAATGGTGTGTTGTTATGGTCAGCTGTCCCTCCCTCCACCCGAGCCAATGGTGTGTCATTGTGGAGCGGATGTCCCGCCTTCCCCCACTGAGCAGTCCTGAGCCTCAAGGTCCAAATACCCGCCACCGCATTCCCCTCGAAAAAGCACATATTAGTGACGAGGGTTGGAAGGCGATCATGTCTGCCACGGGGTTGAGCGCGCTCTATTATAACCCTAAGGAAGCGGGGAGTTACGGCAGCGTGGGGAGTCTGTTGAGGGCCATGACTTCCACAGGTGTGAGCGCCACGTGTGGCGGCGTGTGAGCTTTAAGAGAAACAGGACGCTGGTACCTGAAATGGACTGGCAGTGGCAGGCCGACTTGGTGAACATGAGAGACTACAGTGAGTTCAACGATGGTTTGGCGACGTATATATACGTATAGACGTAATTTCGCCGTAAATATACGTATATTCGACGAATCAATGCCCACTGGAAAGACCCTTTTGACAGTCTTTAAAAGCTTATGCTTTCTCTTCAGGGTCCCAAACTGCTAAGCAGATAACGGTATGTTCCCTTTCAAGGTGTTCAAGGTGATTTTAGCTATTGCCTGTACAAGATCACCTGAAGCCCCACAGAGAATAGGTTTCCGCTGACTGGGGCTGGCTTTCACCAGAAAATGTAAGAGTCAGGTTTCACTGAACTCGTGAAGACATGTCGACGGACCGAATGTGTTTTTTTTTTACTGAGTCTATGGTTGCAAGATCACTGACTTTAATTTTTTTTTTTAAATACATAAGACGTGGGTACATCTGGGGGGGAAAGACTTGTTCGCAAGCGATAGTCTTCTGGGGTGTCGGCATTTAAATCCACCAACAAGTAACCGAAAGGTTTTTTAGTAGCGTCATTGAACACTTCCAAATAAAATTTGGCTTTACCAGGGTACATCTGCCGGGACAGGGTTATAATCTGTAGTTTATCTCTAGGGTTTTTAAACAGCACCATGAAATTTGTATCTAACGCTACGGTTCTACTTTTCCGGCTTTGACAAAACACATTTTGGATGATATACATGATCATATACATGATGCTGAGGTTTCGGTGGTGTACGTATTTGGTTAAAGCTTTTTCTATCTCATTATTTTCACACGCAGACTCCATCAAATCATCAACTATAATCAAATTTACTCTACCCGGTGGCAGTAGCTGGTCGTCGGAAAACGACGTCGGTAGTCCTTCTATAAACTGAATGTATGGAAATTTCACAAGCAACTCAGCGGATAGAGGTTGCCAGCAGCTGTAACACCAGACTGTTTTCGGGTTTACGAGTCATAACGGTATCACCGTTCTCCAAGAGCTGTTTTATAAAATAACTTTTACCGCAATTCGAGGGTCTGGACAAAATGCTTGAAAAAGGGTGTTTTAACCTGACATCCATCGTGTTAATATCCGTAGGGCAACGATGTCAAATTTTCTTGCAGCACCCGCTTGTCGTACACCACCTTTTGGGTTTTCTTTAAGGTCCGGCTCTCAATGTGCCAATCCTTTTTAACACGCACGATCATCGGCTGTTGAATAGAAATGTTTAAATTCCCGGCACTCAGCATAAGGGTTAACGCCATAGTCAAAAACTAAGTCCCGCAGACTCTCAAAGTTAACATTTTCACCATTATTACGCTCAATGTGAACAGGCTTTCCCACCAGACAGCTTGTACCCATACGACTTGGGCCCTGTTGATACAAACTTGATGTGTTGTCCAGCATCGATTTCGCTGGTCAGCTCATGATATGGCGTAAATAAGTACCTGAACAATTAATCGGGGTTTCTCACAATGGTGGTCTGTGGTAAATTGTCTCTTTGTCTGTACTTCCCCCCACAAACTGTTCAAGGCAATTTTTGAAAGCTGTCTTTTGGCCGGATTCTTTTTAATGTTGCCGGGGTCCAGCCGGACACCCTCTTTTTCATAATATTCGCTGATATATCTTTGTTGTTTCGCAACATCCGTACACCACTCTGGAAACCCCGAAGCTCCCTGTTTCCCTTTCAGATGCAGTTTGATGTAGTCGGTAAAAAGATCGTGTGAGGCCTTTTCGAAATGCCTAATTTCGTACATTTTACACACTCTATACCCCAGATCTAAGGCCATCTGTAATTCCGGGGTGCACCAGACACCAGTCAAGGCGCGATCTTCATCACTGTGCTCACAGGGGGTGGTCTGTTTTGTTTCACCACATGTACGACAGTGTTGACAGTTTTTTGTCAATTTTGGTTGGAAGAACTGAAAAGTACAAACGTCTGGGTGGGTAAACTTTCACCTTCACTAAACCGAAATACCGTTTTAAATCTCCAAAGTTGTTATATATTATTCGGGGGTGCCCCAGTGGGTATTTTTTAGTTTTGTTCACAAACGGATACAGACTGGTGAAATCATAGTAATGAATTTTTTCACCGGGCTGCGCTGTGTAATACAAACAAATCGCATTTGTTCTCCCCCCAAAAAGCGACTCATGCGGTTGCAGAGGCTCTGGTAACTGCGCAGCTGTTAGAAATTTACCCAAGTCTCCATTTTCAACAAGCATGTCTCTGAACTCTTGCTCCCACGAAACACGCACGTTAAAACCTCATTTTGAGAAAATTAATTTTAACCATCGTCTTTCTGTACAACCAACCAAAAGTAGTGTTTGTCAGCGGATTAAAATCGTTTTCACAATAACAAACGCTACAACCGTGAAAAAAACAACCGTTGAACTCAAAGGCTGTCGGCACTCCGTCAATTACAGCATAACCATCCACAAAATATGGGCCAACCTTGAACTCACCGGCCGTGGTTAACGCGTGTTGGATTTTAACGGGCTCTGTGTGTTCGATGTACATAAGCCATTGAATGCTGGGTGTAGAAAATCATTTTTGCTGCCGGTGGTAATTTTCATGGGGTAGCAACGCAATCGTCTCTTCCTGTAAAAACATAAGTCTGAACATAGCCATGCAGACACTAGCGATGGTCACAAACTGAAAGGGGTCGATGCACACAACGCAGGCGGCCCCTGACTCAGTCACGCGTGTCTGTCTGGTCATATTCATGACCTCGTCCCGAAACCTGATACAGCCTTCTCTTAGAGTTGCCACATCCAACTGGCAGTAACGTTTCAACTCTCTGTAAGTTAAACACACTTCCCCTGCATTGTTCTTACCAAACCAAAAACTCGGCTTTCTCGCTCGGCAGCATGTAGTTAACGCCGTAAAGTTCTGGCGGCGGCATCGGTCCGACATAATTTTGGTTTTCTGAAGTGTTCATCAAGTGTGGAAAATTCCCCTTAGCCCCAGGGAACCCCATGGCGGCCGGCAGTTTGCTTAATTTCATAGGTAGAACGTTTAAAGAATCGATAAATCTGATGTTCAGAGCTTTTTACAGTCATACACATTATCTTGCCACCCTGATTAATTAGTTCAACGTCCACCTTTTCAGCTAACAACTGTCTGATTACTAGGTAATTGTCATATCCCTTGCCATTGTGCGATATGAACGTATGGTTTTCAAAACGTCTATCAATAAATTTACACACAAAATCCTTTAGACAAGTTTCACCATAAAATTCCCAGCTTCGTTTATTGTCAATATGAAGGGCGTGGACGTAATTTGGTATGTGTGTCCCCGTTTCTTGCTTGCATTCAAAGTCGAAAAAAATGTACTTGTTTGAAATTTAGGGGTTGTCCAAAGGCGGTATGTAGCACAAATCTGTGTCTGGGGTGTCGATCACGTTGTTACAACGCGAGCAGTTTCTCTTTACATTTGGGACTTGCGAGGTTATAAACCCCACATTTCTCACAAAAGACCCTGCGCTCACACTTACTCACACCCGTCGCCGCATTCCGCAAGTGTCTCGCCAAACACTGAGAGCTACGACAAAAGACCTTACAGGCCGGGCAATTCTGAATTTCGGCATCAATTTTGCAACAGTGGGGATCTAAACAGGTTTTACAAGCTTTAACACAGGCATGTGCGTTCTTGTGGCTATACGCCGCATGGCAGTTAGTGCAAAAATACGCCGCCCGCACAAAAGCTTTAATATTTAAAACCCCATAAAAATGCTCTTCATGCAGTAGAACAAAAAGTATTTTAGAAATTTGGTGGTGTGGGCCCCGTTGTAAAATATTTCCAATCACCCTGGTCGTGGTACAAAATTTTAATGACCACCTTTAAATGTTTTTCAAAAGCGGTAATGTCTGACAAACTAATTTTCCGATTCTCTGGAAAACCCAACGCTTTGTGCATTCGTTTAGCGCCCTGTAACATTTCCCCATCGGTACAACCCTCATTCAACAAACCGTACACACACCCGGCGAAACACAGATTACCGTCCGTGTAATGTAAGTCGATAAGGTGCGCTTTTTTCTGAGCAATTACCCGGCTGTACAGAACGGATTTAAATCTTCGGCGGGCACCCCCCTGCATATTCCTAACTATCGTCACCACTAAGCGGTGGCTATCATTGGTGAGAACCTCTGTGTGGCTCTGTAAGAGGTCCGAGATGTGGCTTAAAAAATCGGCAGCATTTAATTCTCCGGGATGTCTCCTGCGTGAGAACAAGGGCTTGTTAAAACCACCCGCAGTCAAACGCAGCTATACAAAATCATTTGCCCCGATGTTTGGAGAAAGTTCATCCAATATTCTCTGGACTGCACCATGCACAGCGTCTATAGCCTGTACATACGAGGTTATTCTGTCGAGATTAACAAAACGAAATTCTTCATGGTGCTCTGTTGCTCTAAAATTATTATAAGACCTGTTATAACTATGTATACGCTCCAGGAAAACTAAGGGGTCTCTATTCGCCCCTGCACCGCCACTAACCTGATTCAGATCGTTCAGTACAACCGGTTCTCGGTTACCGACATCCTGTTCTGCTACAACAACCTCGGGCCTTAAGTTATTTTCTACCACGGCATTCTCATTGTGTGGTTCGGGCGGCCCTTGGGAAATCTGATGCCTCTCTCTGAATCTTTGACGACGCAACAAACATGCTTTTGCCAGTTTAATTCTTTTATTTATGTACAAACGCTTGCTGTTGGCAAGTGCTCGGTCTTTTAAACACTTTTTAGACCGCATGTTTAGTCATTTATCACCGGGGTTTTGCACCAATGAAGCATGAAATATCATCATCATGGTCTGAAATCCTGAGCTTAGAGCGGCATCTTCTGTAGAAATTATATCTAAGAGGTTAGCGATGAAAACCTGGATCTGTTTTGGAAACAAGGTCTGTACACCGGCTAAAACCGCTCTTAGATGCTCTAAAGCTCGTTTTTTGGCCACCTCATTACTGATCGCCGTTGATAGTGACTGTGTAATACCGCGCACTGAATCTAGCACATCACCCAACACCAAGTCTTTAGGCGCGTTATGATTTTTCTCCGCAGGCTTGACACGTCTGGCTTTGGTCAGCGTCTTAACAGCCGTCTCCGATGCAGTCACCACCTTAGGGTCCAACGTTTCCGCCACATTTGTTTCGCCGCTCGTCGATACAGCGGCTGTGTGAAAAAATAAAAGATTTTTTATTACCATGCCAATAATCCACATCTCAAAATCAGAAAACTACACGGTGTTAAAAATAAAAGACTTTTCAACACAACAATCAATGAAATCTAAACTGTTAAAATCAGAAAACTACGATAACTATGATAAAAACGCCACACATGTGGTGCATCCTTACACACAGGGCTGCAGGTGAACGGAACAAGTTACACGGACATGTTGTTACACCGGTTTCCTTTACGGCTGTGGTGGCGCTACTGGGTCAAGCGGCGTGGTTAACGGCCTATAGACCCGCGCACAGACCAGTCGCTTTTAACTTTAAAAGCTAAGCAGTTTTAAAATAAGGTTTTTTAACACTCCCAAACAGAAAACAACACTGGGGGGTTCTACAGTGTGTATTCCAAAATACAGCGTCTTTTGCACAGAACCTGTGGTAACACCATCCCGCTGATTACGCAGGCAAATTTTTTTGCCCTGCTAGATCAGATCGCCCAGTGTGGTTCGCATGGCTTTAGACACGGGGAGCGGAAGGGGTTTATGAATGCTTTTTCAGATGCCGCAAAGTTTCTCAGCAATGTTGGGGTGGTGGTTACGTGTACCGAACTAATTTTCCACACCAACATTTAATTGTTGAATGCAAACAGGAGCCAGTAACGCGTGTGTGCTGCGTTGTTTCAGTGTTTGAAAACCCCCACTTGAAATAAAGCGGTTCACATTTCACATACTTGCAAACTGGAGTCTGTAACTTGTGTAAAAAGTGCTGCTGCGCTGTTTCTGTGTTTGAAAACCCCCTGTTGAAATAAAGCGGTTCACATTTCACATGGTGTTTGTCCTGCGAATTCTTTCCGTGAGACTTTACGCAGTCAGTGTGTGTGTGTGTGCTTGCACCCCTGCTGCTTTTGAGACTCAGCTTGTGCAGCGTATAAGCAGCCTGGCCGGACAACCACTCGGCCACCCGGCCACGGCTAGCTAGCGCCGCTCACACCCCGGGATCTCGCGGCCCGCACCAGACTCCCTGCGCCGCCGTAACTACCCGATTTCCTAGGGTTATAATAGAGCGCACTCAACCCCACGGCAGACATGGTCCCCTTACAAACCAATACACACTTTCACACACCTAAAGCGAGGGATGCACTGCCTTGGGGCTTTGGGACCCTGAGGCTCCGGACCGACCGGCTGGGGGGGAGGCGGGAGTTCCAACAACGACACACCATTGGCTCCTGAGGGGGTGGGACATGCACAAATAACAACACGCCATTGGCTGGCAAGGGGGCGGGACAGCCAACCACCGCAGACTACCATTGGCTGGAAAAGGGGGCGTGGTACCTGTCAAAAGTTTGACGAAAGGTGTCGCTTTATACTACTAACAGGTCTGTTTTGAGTCTCATGATGATTCTCTTCTGGATCTGAAAAAAAACAAGCAAATTTGTTTCCGATGTATTTTTCAATTTTATCAGATTTTTTCAGGTGAATGCAGTCGATACATTCATGTTTTTATATGATGACAGGACCTACACTTAGGGCTCAGTACTGATAACACTGCTGATATTGATAGAGTCGAAATAAGTTATGTATTGGCAGCTTTATCTGAGGCGAGAAGTCCTAGAACACCTACAAAAATGTTTGGATTCAGAGGAAGAAATATTTTTCTACCTCACCCAATCCTATTGCATTACCGAGGCTGAAGTTGGCTGCTTATTCGCCAGCTTCTTATTCGCGTTTTTTGTTCCACCTTAAATGCTGCTGCTGTGATGTTATGCCGCCTTTCGCCTGTAGATGGCTCTCTATAGTAATTTTTAAAAATACTAATCCGAGTGGATTACTGCACATATCCTCAGTAAAGGGGAATATGTAAGTAATGATTATCCAAATTGCATTTTTGTATGAAACACATTTCAGAAAATCGAAAACCAATTTTCAAAACTCACAATAACACAAACTGGCATGTTAGACAACAAGTAAATAAGACAAAGGCAAAACGTGAAGTCTCAAAATCTTGCATTTTGCAAGAAATGTTATTATAGCAGTTTACAATGGGACATTTAGAACATGGCATATGAGAATATATGGTTAACGGAGGATGAGCAAAGGGTGATGACACTTTCTGCTTATTGCTATGACCCTCCCTCCTGATTATAAAATCGTCTCACAATTCTGCCACTGAGGTGTGAGACACAATGTAACAGACTCTCAAAATCCTGAACTTCAGGAAATGTTGCTGTACCATTTTTAAAATATGACCCTCTGAATATGGTATGAGAGAATTCATAGGGAAAAGCTAATTGCTCTTTCTGTTGTATTGCGATGGCCCCCGTTTAGAAAAAAACATCTCAGAATTCTGACACAAAGGTGTGAGACACAATGTAACAAATTATGAAAATCATGAAGTATAAGAAAATTTACTGTACCTTTTTTTAATATGACCCTCTGAACATGGCATGTGAGGATTTATAGTCAACAAAATAGCACCCCTTCTGCTGAATTACTTTTTCCCTCCTTACTCGTTACCAAAACATCTTAGTATTCTGACACTAAGGTAAGAGAAGATTTGTAATTACAAAACTTCTGTTGCATTTCTGCGTTGTGACATTCTGAACATGGCATGGTAAAGTATATAGAAAACCTAGATCAGAACAGGTTAAATGTAATTCATAGTGATTTATATTTTTTAAATTCTTTCTAAATGAAAAAATGTTTTTCAGTGATTATGACACTTCGGTATTACATAAAATATGCTTCAATGCCAAAATAAATAATAATGGAAAAAATACCCACAGTGGACATTCATAGTTGCGATTATAGGAATGTTATATATCAGGTGAGTAGCTGTGTCAGCATGCGTAGGCTGCAAATGAACAAGTAAAAGGTTATTCCATGCTGAAAAGAGAAGAAAGGAAACATAACATGTTGGCCGTGGAGCCTTCTTCAGGTGTGAGAAAGACAGGTCAGTAAACAAAGATAATTTTCTTTATCTTTGCTTACTGCAGTTTATCTTTGATGACAACATCAAAGATGTTAGGAAGTTTTACAGCTAACAGCTCCACATCAACTTCCTTTTATAACTAACCATCAGATCCTTCAACTCCCAACTCTTCCAATTTCTCACTTCAGAGAAGGATAAAAAACTCAATCATCCTCTACAGAGAAAAACCATCAACACCCCTACCACCTCCACCAATCCTAACCTCGTTTTTACTATACCCTCTGACCTTTCCCTTTCACCCTTTTGCATCCTCGGCTCACATATTTTAAAATTACAATAGACTGTATAGTATTTGTTTTAAATTAAGGTAAATATGTCAAAATATCAAAATCCAACTGCACAGTGCTATCTTAACAATGCTTGTCAAGTCTCAAACAAACCTGCATTGTATTTTTAAAATATTTCAGCAGAGGATTCAACTGGAGTATAAATGAAGATTCGACGATAATTTGTTTTGGGTGAATATGGTTTTCTGGGGAGTTGCAATGTTGGGCATTATTGGACATTTCTCGGTGACCCTGACACGTGTTACACACTCGCATTTCCTGCAAATATTAAAATGGTTATGGTTTCGCTGAAAAATCCAATCGACTAAAGACAACGTTTACATCGCAAAAGAACCCCGTCCCTGGGTGGACTCGAACCACCAACTTTTCGGTTAACAGCCGAACGCGCTAACCGATTGCGCCACAGAGACTGACTGGTGTGGTCTTTTCTCGAATCAGAAGTTTTCGGTTACAAAAAATCTCTTACCTTTTATTTTTCCAGATGGTAATATTTCTTCTGCACTGTTAACCAAGAATTGAATTTCATTTATCGCAAGCTGTGTGAATTTAAAAAAAAAACAAGTTTTCCAGAAAGGAAATGAACACATGCATTTAACGAAATCAAGCCCTTTGTGATTGCCCGAAATGGTACGTTCTGTACTACAAGATAGGAAGAAAGACACGGCTGGGATTTGAATCTCGGTTCTTTTGTTTAATAGAGAAGGGCTTTAACCAACTAGGCTACGGTGACAGGACACCCATCACCTTTTACAGCCACTTGGACACACCGCTCTGAGACATCTGCGTTCAGTAAGCGCTGAGCCTGCTCTCAGACCAAATTGCCTCTTTTACATAGCAGCCCCGACACTGAGAAACGAAGAGAACTGGCTTTTATCCGGCATTTTTCATGTCCAATGCGTTTGACATCTCCCAAGGGCGACAGAGTTCTTTTGCGACACTATTTCTTCTTCTTTTTTATTTCTGTACGCTTTGATAAAAAACGAGAAATCGTGCAAGGGAAAAATGTCTTTTTTTTCATGGAGAAAACGTGCACCAGGAAATGTTCTGTTGAGAAGAAATGATTTAACATGATACGTGACCTAATTTATCGGAGCAATTGCTCAACCAGCAAGGTCTGGAGAGTTTGGAGAGTTTGGTGGATGTGATAATTATACGGTGTTGTGGAAGAAAACAGTCTTTCTTTGAATTCTCAGTCAATCGGAATTTCAGTGCGAAACATAAACCCCTTGTCTGATTTAAAGAGATTATATTTTAAAACTCATAAAAAATCAGAAAACACATGTTTCTCACTTTGAAATTTTAGACGGAGCGGTGCATAACTAGTAGCGACGCTGAGCACCCTATGGGGGAATTCAGGTCATGTGAAATGCCAGCGGTTTAATAAACAACGCGTCTGGTTTCGGATCATAAGATTGTAGGTTCGACTTCTACCTGGCTCGTGTAAATTTTATTCAAGCTCCTCAGTAATAATGTATATTATGTAATGAACCGCACCTGAAAGCAAACGTTGGGTCTGTTTCCTTTGTTTTCCAGCATGAAATAGCAAATCGTTACTAAAAGCAGCTGCTAATGTCCAATAGCGTTTTTTTTTTTCAAATTACATTTTCAGGCTTCAGACACTTTTTAATAAAACAAAGGTGTCCGGAAACACATTAACTTTCAGGTTTGCTTGAACCTGTATTAAAAAAAGTTATCTGAAACTTCCGGGATTCCATTATCTGATGTAGCTGTCTCTAAAGTTGGACGTGATGTTAAGCAGATGTGAACTGTGCCTTTTCACTTAAAAAAAAAACAAACAAAGTTCTTTTTTTCCCCCTTCACTCCAATGCTGGAGACTGTAAGCCTGTGTGAGCTCCACACTGCGTGTCCTGTACTGCTCTATTTTGTTTAGATTATCTATGTGGTGTACAGATAGAACTCAACTGCATGGTGTGAATTCCGTGTTCAGGACCAGCAGAACCTGAAAAAGTAACAGCTGACCTCGACATGATTTGAACACACAGCCTCCTGATCTGGCATCAGACACGCTACCATTGGGCCATGAAGTCACGGCTGTCTGTGCCTTTGAATTCCCCAAAGGAGACAAATCAGCTTCACAAAGAAAAATCTGTGAAGAGCGCAGCTCTTCCAAAGAGTCTTTTCTTCCCAGACCACATTTTATTCTTCATGCGCAGCTCTTGTGTAGGTGTTGTTCTCAATTACAGATCCAGGAACACTGATTGTTTTTTCTATTTTTTTAAATTAAGTACCCCATGGTGCAACGGTAGCACGTCTGACTCTAAATCCCCAAGTTCATTTTCAAAGTATATCGGAGTCAATTGATACTGATCAGGTTCTGCTGCTACTGAACCCGCAGTCTTCACCTTAAAGTTCAATTCCCCAAGCCTTTTGACCTTATATGTCCATCCCTTCTCGTCAAAACTCGTATTTTCACAGGGTACCCTTCAGAAATCGCAGTATAGAATGAAAAAAACTCCAGTAGATCTCGGCCGCTGTTAGTGATTTTCCTTTTAAAATAAATGAATCTCTGGAAATTTTACGGAGTGTATCACTTTCACTGAGACCGGGAAGTGTTAAGCTGTACATGCGTCTTTGTGGCTCAGTTGTTAACAAAAAGGGTGGTGGTTTGAGCCCTTCCAGGGACGCTATGAGCCTTTTAATGTACACACCCTCCTCACTTCATTTCTCCACGGCCGGTCTTGTATCGCTAACAAATACAGAGCCCGTAGGAGGCAGTAAGCTCGCATATTTTTTTTCTTATAAAATATACTTTATTCTGAAAAAAACACATCTCAAAAAGAAAACATCTCACACATCATCACTTCACATAATTAAAACAACGGCGGAACGGCGGTGATTGTCCGTTATCAATCTTTGCAAGGGTGGGCGGATTTGTGCTATTATGAGAGTCCCTCCAAACCCTACCGTTTGCTGTAAACCATTAATCCCTGTACAGGGTCCATAGGCCTTTCCAGCGCTCCTTTGCCGTGGGGAAACCCCATTTAGCAACGTCGCGCTTCATCCTCCTCCTGAGGTCCGCCAGGATCCTCTCCTCCAGCTCCCTCGCTCCCCACTCGATGTTGTGCCGGATGAGATTGTTCCTCGCGTCCCACAGGCCTTTCTTTGTGAGGGTCAGCAGAAGCCATATCAGGAACTGCGTCCCTCTGTCCAGTCCGGTAGGTGCCAGCCCCAGCAGAATATACTGGTAACTGAGCACCGCAACCCGTCCCCAGGAGTTGCATGGTGCTGTCCATTCTGCCCCACACCGCCTTGGCGAAGGGGCAGCTCCAGAACACGTGCTCCTGAGTCTCCTCGACGAAACACGTGTCCCGGGGGCAATGCGGGTTCCTGGTAAGCAAGTGTCTGTAGAGGACCTCTCTGGTAGCCAGTCTCTTGTGTACGGCCATCCAGTTGAGGTCCTTCAGTTCGTTGTCCAGTTCTTTAGGCTGCATCCTTTCCCAGACTTGTCTGGGAACTTGCAGCCTTTCGTCAGTGACCAGATGCCCCCTCACCTCTTTGTACAGAGCTCCACTTGACAGCGTGGGTGTAGAACTTTGGTAGCCTCTCTGCCTTGGGCCCAGTGTTTTACCACTGGACCAAGTGCCTCATCGGGATGGAGAGCCACAGCCTGACAAAGTACTGGTACTTGTGGCCGATGGGCTCCCGCAGCGCCCTGCAGAGGTTGCAGTAAAAGATGCAGTCGAGTTTCAGGGGGAAATGTGGGACATCTCGACCCCCTTCCTCGACCGGCTGACACATCCGGTTTCTCGTGATGAACTCGTACCTGCCGCCCCAGACGAAGCCACCCTGGCGATCCTCTCGGTCCAGTTGTTGGTCTCGTTGTCCCGGCTCTGGAAGGAAACCCCCAGTATTCTGAGGGGCTCCATTCAGAGCTCGAGACCGTCCGGTGCCGTCGTCCTGTGCTTCCAGGGCCCGAAGAACTTCAGTTTGCTCTTTCGGCGGTTGAGCTTCGACCCCGAGGCTCTGGAGTATTGCTCCATGACCTGCAGGGCCCTCCTCAACCCCCTGTCCGACCTCAGGAACAGCGTCGTGTCGTCGGCGTATTGGTAGATCTTCAGGGTTTCCCCCGTGCCTCCCGGTATCTCCAGGCCGTCGATGACGGGGTCCCGTTTCACCGCCTCTGCTAAGGGCTCTGTGAAGAGAACATAGAGAAGGGGTGAAAGGGGGCAGCCCTGTCGTACTCTGGATTCCTGGGGAATGAAATCCCCCAGGTTTCCGTTCACGTTCACTCTGCTGCCCACGTCAGAGTACAGAATCTGAATCCGGCGGCTGAAACTCTCTCTGAAACCGAAGCGTTCCAGCACCCTGAACAGATAGCTGTGGTTCACTCTGTCGAAGGCTTTCTCCTGGTCCAGGCTGACCACCATCATGGGCACGTTCCGGTCCTCGGCCCAGGCGATGGCGTCTCTGGTCAGCTGGAGGTTCCAGCTGACGGATCGCCCCTCCACCCCACACGTCTGGTCGCTGTGGATGATGTGGGGGAGGGCGGTTCTCAGTCTGCCGGTCAGGAGCTTGGACAGGATCTTTACGTCCACGCAGAGCATCGTGATCGGCCTCCAGTTTTTGAGGTCGGCGGCGTCTCCTCCCTTGAAGAGCAGGGAGATGACGCCCTCCCTCATGGTGTCTCCGAGTTTCCCCCGGCGGAAGATCTCCTGCGCCACTTCCACCAGATCTGCCGCCAGGGTGTCCCAGAAGCAGGTGTAGAATTCCTTGGGGAGTCCGTCCGGCCCCGGCACCTTGCCATTCTCCATGGACAAGAACGCCGCCTTCAGCTCCTCGGCCGTTATCGGACCCTCCAAGTCCTCCCTCACCTCCTCCGGTACTCGTGCCTTCAGCCCCTCCAGAAAAGCATCGCCTGCCTCCACCTCCGTCTGCTTTTCTGAAAAGAGCTCCGTGTAGAAAGCGGTGGCCGCTTCTACTTTGTCGCTCTCGTCCAGCACTTCCACTCCATCTCCCCGTCTCAGGCTGTGGATCACCCTCTTTTTCTGGGCTCCCCGGACCTGGTTGAAGAAATAGGAGGAACAGGTTTCATTATTTTCATAATGCTCCCTTTGTGCCTTGACCAGGAAAGCCTTGGCTTTCTCGGTGTGCAGTTTGCGGAGCCTCTCCTTCAGGTCCCGTGCCCGGGCTGAATTGAAGGCTCCTCCCCCGTTAGCCGAGCTGTACTCCTCCTCGAGTTGCCTCTGGAGACGTGCAGCTTCCTTCCTCTCCCTGGCCGCCTTCCGTCTGCAGTACGTCTGCGCCAGGGTTCGGGTCCCGTCCTTCACCGACTCCCACCATTCCACCACGGAGCTGTAGCCGTCTCTCAGATCAACCCAGCTCGCGTAGTCTTTCCGGAACAGTGCCCTGAAGTCGTCTTCCTCCAGTATCTCCCAGTTTAGCTTCCAGTACCCACGACCGAATGCCAGCAGGCTGGTGTTAGCCACCACCGTCAAGCGACCGTGGTCGGAATACCACACCGGGGACACCGTCGCCGACTCCAGGGAGCAGGTCGTGTGCAGGAAGATGTAGTCCAGGCGGCTGCACACTCCCCGGGAGTTTTTCCAGGTCGTTCCGGCGTCGTTAGGGCGGCACCGTCTGAAGCCGTCTTGAGTAGTGACTCCAGCTCTGCCGAGCTAGCGTGGCTCCCCTTCTCCCGGTCGACGTTGAAGTCCCTGCCAAGCACCACCTGTCTGTTGGTGGTGCAGCAGCTGGCCAGGTCAGCAAACACTTCCTTCAGGATAGAGGGTTCTGTTGGAGCATAGACGTTAATCGCTCTCAACTTCTGCCCCCTCCAGTCAATGTCTGCGACCAGGATCCAGCCCTGCACCACCGAGAAGGAGGAAACCAGCGTCATCTCTGGGTTTCCAAGGAGGATTCCCACTCTGGAAGAGTGGACCCCTCCTATGCTCCAGCATGATTCTCCCTTCGTCCATTCCCTGGTGAATGTCAGCTTGTCGCTTTCATCCTTCAGGTGGACCTCCTGTAAGAAACAAACTGAGAAAGACTTTGAGGCCAGATCATGAAAGACTCCCCGTCTTTTCACCGGGTCTCTCAGCTCTCTCACGTTAGTTGTTAGGAAGGTTAGTTTCGCAGTCATGGTTAAACTAGTGAAAGTTAAACCTCCTCTCTGTACTTACAGTTGAAACTTGGGAGTCTACATCTGGGCACTGTTTAGCCTAGATGTAACTCCTCTCGTTCAGGTCCTGGGGGGAATATGCTGGGCTCCCTCCAGGTTTCGCTGGGGACTGAAATGTAAACATGCTGGACAGGTCCAGCCCTACCATCAGTCCGGGCTCCAGGGCGGCTTCGAAATAATCCTCGTCGTCCTCGAGGATACTCTCCGCCACCGCTTCGGGAAGGCTCCTTTCTTCCCTTTCTCCGGGAGTTTCGGGGGCCTCCAGTTTCTCCTGGACCTTGGGGGAGGGGGGCTCCACTTCCTGTGATGCCTCTTCCTGTTGTCCCTGGGCCTCGGGGGAGGAGGTTACCTCTTCTTGGGCTGCCTCCTCCTTTTGTCCGTGGGACTTGGGGGAGGGGGGTTCCGTTTCCTGGGGAGCCTCCTCCGGTTGTTCCTGGGCCTCGAGGGAAGAAAGTTCCATTTCCTCTAGGACGAGGAAACGGTTTTCCCTTACCACTCTTTTTTTCTGTCCTTCTGAAAGTGGGTCCGCCCTGGGTCTCTTCTCCCGCTATCGCTTTCCCTTTTTGCTGGGAGTTATCCAGGGCCCTTCCTCCGGTCAGCCATCTTGTCCCTCTTCCTGGCGGCCATCTTGTGGCACCGATGCGGCTGGGGCTGTGGCCTCGGTTCTCAGCGGGGGAGGTGCGGGTTCTTTGTTCTCAGCCCTCTCCCTTTGTCTGGAGACCGGTTTCTGCCTGCCGGCTTCCACCACCTGCGCAAACGAAGGTTTGCTTACCTTGCATTGGCGAAGGAGGTGTCCCTCTGCGCCGCATCCGTCGCACTTTTTGGCTGCCCGGCAGGTTTTTGCCAGGTGCCCGTCCTCATTGCAGTTGTGACATCTGACGATGTCACATGTGTTTGTCTTGTGGCCGGACTGTCTGCACTTGCTGCAAAAATCCGGCATCCTGGGGTAGTAGAGGTACCCCCTGTCGGCTCCGATGTTGAAGCGAGCCGGGGGGTGCTGGAAACCGTCAACGCCCTCTGGGTCCTCCTTCAGGACGGTGTTTGCCGTACCAGACGCCTTCGTCCCTGACCTCTGTCGGTTTTCCCCCCACGGTTACATACCTCCCTAGGTACGCTGTTACCCGTTCCACTGGTACGTAGGGATTGTATGTGCAAACCGTGATGGTCCTCTGATTCGTCTTCCTCATCGGCTCCGGCCTGTAATCAGAGAAACCAGGGTGCTTACCTTTCTCCCTGATCAGTCTCGTTGCCTTTTCGTACGATGCGTCCGTAGCCATGTAGGCCACCATGTATCTCTCTGCCTTGTTGTCCTGGAGGCAGTAGAGATCTCCGGCCACCAACTGCAAGATCCCTCGCAGGAAGGTCATAAAGAAGGCCTTTGCAGTCGGCATCGGCTCCGTCTTCTTTGTCCAGTGGAACCGGATCAATGTCCTCTTGTCTGCCATCTCTGAGGGAGAAAAAAAAAAGGAGGGGAAAGAGAGAGAGCAAAAGGAGCAGCGAGGGAGCCCTGGCCTTTGTCCTTGTGGGCAAAGCCCAGCTAGGTGCAGGCGCAGGAGGAGAGAGCGAGAGAGGAGAGCGAAAAGTGCTCTTCGGGTCTCAAGGAAGAAAGCAAGCACCACGGGCAGGCCACGTATACCTGCTCCCAGCCAAGAGGCCAAGGAGGCAGAGAGAGCGAGAGAGAGAGGGAGCGGATAGCGCTTCCGAGTCTCGAGGAAGAAAGCAAGCACCGCGGGCAGGCCACGTGTACCCACTTCCAGCCAAGAGGCCAAGGAGGCGGAGCAAGAGAAAGGGGGAGAGGAGAGGAGAGAGCAGAGAGAGAGAACGTTGCTGCCGGATCCCACCCAGCTCTGCTGCTGCTTGGCCTTAACCCCCTAGGCTCAACCTAGAGCGATACCAGCCCAAGCACTCTTCAGAATCTTCGATCGCCTTCTAGACCTTTGGAAAAACAAGAACTGCGGGCATGCCACTTGAACTTGATCTTAGCCAAAAGGCCGAGAAGGCATAGGTTTCTATACGGCATTCCTGAACTCTTTGCACTAATGAGCCCGGGCCTTTTTCCCGTCTCGCCGCTACGCATATGGGTCTTTTTCCGCTCTCCTACTCCCCATGGCTAGTCCCTTTGGACGTCCGTGACAGGTGCCCCTTTGGAATAGTTTTCAGAAAATGTGAGAAAAGGAAAGTTATGTTCAGTAAGCTCTCACACACAGCTCTCAAACACAGCATTAGAGATTGGAATCTGATTGTAAAAAAAACTGCCCGTCTCCCCGGCATTTAACGTTGCTGTTGTTTTTATTTTACATATTGTTAGCATTTTAATGAATTGTTAAAAGATTTATACACAAATCGCTAAATACAAAACGTAAAAAACCCAACTGTATGCAATTGACCATTCATATTCCTGAATTTTAAATCCCTGTGTTTATCTGTGTCCAAGTGCCTGGTGTAGCTATTTTGAAAGCATACCTCAAGGAGGACTTTACACGCAGTCTGGGGTATTTAGCTTGTACTGTGTGCCCTGTTTGCCTTTGTAAGCATTTGTTTAAACAATAAGTTCACAATACGATAAAAACAGAGAAAGCACAAACTTAATAATATAACGATTCAAAATCAAAACCAAATCATATGAAGAAAAATCATATGACCAAATCATAAAGAAAAAGAGTCAATTTCCGCCTGCACTGATATCCCTTCAAATGTTTTAGAAGAACTCTTGACGTTTATAGAGTAGAAGCCTGCATTTCTTCTACTAAACGAGACTATGGGGAGTGAGTATTTTGATGTCGAACTGGGATTTAAATAAAGAGGAACACTACACTACATTGGGCTACGCGTGTGACAAAACGTTTATTTTAGACCTCTCGATAGCTCAGTTGCTAGCTCTTAAAACTGTAGAAAAAACAGCGAGTATGTCTTATGTCCCTGGTCTGAATCCAGTTTGAAGGATGGTGTTTTCTTGTTCCTTAATCAAAAAGTGAAAATTGCGAATTTGTCTTTCACTTTGACGTTCACCCGAGAGCTCAGTATACAAAGAAGTAGAGGCTCCTGTTCTGAATAAAACCGCTCTGAGACACCTGCGTTAAGTTAGCGCTGAGTCGGCTGGCTGAGCATGTTGCCTCCTTTACATTCAATAGGAGTCCCGACACTAAGAGAAACGTACGGAAATGGGTTTTATCGGGAACTTTTCATGTCCAACGCACTTGACATCTCCCACGGGCGACAAAGTTCATTTACGACACCTTTCTTTCTTTCTTCTTTCAGCAGGAGTACAATAATGGCAACAACATGTTTGGAGTTCGGCATTTCATTTAGTCTGCGGAAACATCGTATCGGAATGAACTGCCCGAGATAAAAGAGTAATTGCGGCTTCAGATCGTTTTTACAGAGCATTGCGTTGTTCTGTTCATGCTGACTACACGCTTTAGATATGTCATTTACTGTAAGCGTTGCTTTTCCAGGTTTTTCTGAAATGCCTCGCATTTGAGCCAGCACTAAAATATTTCATTCCCGTCGCTGAATACATCGTGGAAACGGTATTTGCAACGGAATGCTGTCACACATGAAACCTTTTTGTTATTCGGTTCTGAAGTTTGAAAATGAAAATAAAACGGGGGTCACCTCATAGGCTTGAAAGAAGTCCAAGCAGCATAAAAACCCGTGAATTCTCACAAATTGCATTGTGCTGCACCTTTCTTCTGCTGCTGTTATAAACCAGCCTTAAACATTTGAATGCATACCTTACTGCTGCTAATCACATTCACATGTTTATGAAGCTTTTTTCTGTCCGTTATGTTTTTGCTAAGCAGTTTCTCCGTTTTCCTCGTACTGTGATTGTCAGCGAGCACAACAAGACTGAAACAGTGTAAAAGCAGGCAAAAAAGACAGGGTAAAACGCCTGACTGTCGGGAGTGGGATTTGAACCCGTGCCTCTATTTGGAGAGTGAAACACAAAGCTTAAAAGACACGAAGCTGTGAATTTGCTGTTTTAAACCGCTCGACTATCCTGAAAAAAATGTGTGCTGATTGCACCAGTCGCATCCGATTTTCTGTAACTTTAGGATGATTGATACGACTGGACAAACACAATTTGTGGCGTTTAGCATGACATGGAAAACGGTACCGGAGCATTCGGGTCCGGACTACCAGACTCAGAAACAGTTTTTACCCCCGCACTATCAAACTATTAAACTCACAGCCTCTCTCACTCTCTCCTCACCTCTCACCTATGATCTGAACCTCACGGTGCCTTCTTTCTTACCAAAAACCTAAACACACATTGAAAATCTGCCTCTACCATACATGTCAAAAGCTCACTCCCCATCATTTCTATCCCTTTATTTCATTCTTTTGATGCATGTTTTTGCACATAACCTGTTACCTTTTTGTTGTTTTGCACGCTGCCTGTTGTTTTTTGCACATCGGCTGTTGTCTCTGTCTTTCTTTTGTTATACAATTGTATTGTTGTTGTGTTTTTTTCTTTGTACTACTTATGTCCGAGAGCTAGCTAAATAGCATTTCGTTAAACCATATACCTGTGTATGAGTATAATGACAATAAACTTGGACTTCAACTTGAACTTGACATAGTCTTGCAGGCAGTATATTATTTTATCGTTTACTCGTTTAAAAAAACATGGTCTTCTCGTTCCTAAGTCAGATTTTTAGTGCTTTCGAATGTTACTTCCAACCTGGACTGACAGCTCACCCGATCTGTTTGTGATCAGACCATGGAGTGGGGGGCTGTACCAAGCGCACGTTCCTTCCCAATGCTGAGGCGATCATTCAGAAGATGGGTGTGAAGAGAGACAAGCTTTAAAAGGGATACTTAACAAGGAGATACGCTGTAGCAGTGCGACTCCAACAGATGCTCCTGAAGAGACTGGAGGTTTAAGCCAGCTCCTTAGAGCGCTCGGCTGCGTTACTCTCAACAGTGGCTCTTCAGCTCTTGTTGTTTGACCTAGTGGTTTTATAACGCCTGGAAACGACCGAAACTTCCTTTTCTGAGATGCTTTCTCTCACGTGGTGAAATCTCGACCTCTTTGGCATCTCTGGCTATAGTTCTTCTGTAGAGCAGGCTTTCACACCTCTGCTTATAGTGCCCTTGAAGTCATTTTATTTTTACAGGAAGACGCATTCCCTAACAATCTCTCCTATTTTAGAAATGCTTCATAAGGCGTGTTTGATTCAACGGACAAACAGTATAATAATTGTACAATGCTGATTTATGCGGCATTCGTATTGGATTTGAGGGATTCTGAAATACTTCTTGCAAAGGTATTCAGACTTTCTTGAACCTATAATAAAAACACAGCCCTGATCTCCCTAGCTTCCAATCTCTGATGTTGCTGTCCTTAAACTCGGACGTGATGTTCTGCAGACGTGTGCATAATGTCCTGTTTTCTTACAGTGTAGACATTTTGCTGTTCACGCGCCGCATTCATCTGCTTTGTGCATTGTTAGTCCGCACCTGTAACAAGTAATGTCAGCCGTCCCCTGTTCTTCTATATCTCTGGCATGACTGCGTCCTGCTGCTCGGCTTTTGTTTGTAAACTTTGTTTGTAAAGTTCAGTGTCACTTTGTCACTGTGGTCAGAAAGCATTCTTGATTCTGCTTGAGCTGCTTCATGAATTCTAGCGACTGTAAGAGCTCTTTAAAATGTCAGCCCTTCCTCCTGCAGCAATTTATAGTCTCTTACAGTATGTGCACATTTTTCCACAAGTTGATCTCTTAACATGTCAGTTTCCAATACTCCAAAGTCACAAGATTTAGCCAGTTCTCTTAGTGCAGTCACAAAAGCATCAACAGATTCGTCCTGAGACTAAGTTCTCTGCCTAAATTTATGCCGTTCTAAAACCACTTTTCTCCGCGGTGTAAAGGAAGCGTCTAAGGCAGCTACAGTCTTTTTCTCCAGGGAGGTTGGCAAAAATCCGCTGCACGGGAGCCCCGATACAGTGCAGTAATGTAGCACGTCTCACAACATCCTGAGCTTCTGTAGATCCACTGGCTATTTAAAAACAATCTGTACGACTCCATCCATATCTTGTATTCCGTACACAAATCTGGAGCTCCGAGGTTCAGTGCAAGCGGTGGAAAAAGCTGGGCATAAGCAAAGCTTCTCGGCGCGGCTGCCATATCTTCCATGGCGCAAGCTAAACGAATAGTCCTAAAATTCAAAAGTTCGTTTCTACCAGCAAGAGAACTAAAATCTGCAGTGTTCTGCCCGCTTTGAGTCTGCCCGCTTTGAGCACTCATCTCTCGTTGCCATAAATGTTTTGTATCTTAATAAAAATACGTTTTTATATTATTTTAACTATTTTGTAAACTACACAGATCACGCCCTTACACCATATATTCCAGCCTTCTACTCTCTCGTTTTGTTGTCTCGCGATGTCTGCTCACTATACTACATTTAGCATGACTTCTTGTTGCAGTTGAGCTCAAAACTGGAGATGATCTCCATATTCTACCGCTGTAACAAGTCCGAAACGTAGGACACAGTACACACTTTTTAAGTGAAGTCAGGTTGTTAAAAAATTAAACCAGCGACCTGTCACAGAAACGTACCCCAGTCTCCCGCGCAACAAGCGGGGGTACTCAGCACTATACTAACGAGGAGCGCTTGTCTGCAGCTGAGCGTCAGCTCTGTTTACTGTCAGCAGTCATTGCCTCATTTCCAAAGACTTTTTCACCTGCTCTCAGCTTTTAAAGACAGTCATAAACGCTCAAAAAGTAATTCATGTCAGTTGGAAGTCTGTTTCTGCTGTCTCAGCTCTTGGTAAAGAAAAGCCGTGCGTGGGAGACTCCCTCTCTGAAGAAGTTTGCCGTCACCCTGCGAGTGAGAAGAGCCATCAATCACCGAGGCAACCACTGAGACAGTTAACATTAAACACGTGAAATGCGAGATGTTGTGATTTTTTTTCCAGCTTAAGGCTTCTATCGTTTCTACTCTAACGAGAAAGACCTCTTTATTAGAAGTGAGATTTTAACAAACGTCTCCAGGGTTAACTGCGACCTGAACGCAACGCCTAAGACCACCAGCCATCTTGCCTGTGGTACTTAGAGCAGCGCTCAATAAAAATGATCAGAACCCGAAAGCGCTTCTTATGCGGATCAGTATATTCCGATTCCACTGGTTCTGCAGAAGAAATAAGAAAAGCCGAACTCAAAGCACTGTGTTGCCATTACGGGTACCCTGCAGCTGCTTTAAGATCTACTCACACCGTGTTGCCATTAAGGCTACCTAGTTAAAAAAAAACTTATCGTCATCTTTTTGAACGTGATTATTAGACACCCGTTAAATCTCCACCGAGGTTTCTTGAGAGATCTTCAGTGAGCGAGTAATAAAAAACTACGTCGCTTCCAACCTCTGCTGTCACTGTAAACTCGGACGTGATGTTCTGCAGAGTTGCAGTGTGCCTTTCCTATTGTCGTATTCAAGAGTACTTTCTGTGTGAGCTCCTCACTGCGTGTTCTGTACTCTACTGTGATGTAATTTAGATGATTACGTGGAGTAGAGTGACAAGATCTACTTGAACACTTTCGGTTTGTGAAATGAAACACTAAATTCACTACTGTAAATACAAGTAATGGACATTTAAAATAACCACAGTAAAGCTAGAAGAGTGAAAGATAAAATACTATTTAGAATGACATTCACAATAGACTTAAGAACAGCACAACCACCCAAACAGGAACTTGAACCCTGGGCCCTCAGATTAAATTTCAGATGCTCTACCGACTGAGCTATCTGGGCTCTGAAAGAAAGTTGACACTGTCGGGATCCTCGCAAGTCACGTGTCTCTTGTGCTGAAGAGCAGTCATACCTGACCCGTCTGGAATGACCACTGACAGACTTTATCATGAAGCGACGGCACCACTCCCAGTAGAATGAGTGAGAAATACAGCATGACATGGGTAGTTAAGGGGCTCCCACAATCCATCTTTCCTCACATTACTGATTTTTTTCAATAGCATTTGGACCTTTTTTCACATTCAGATTTTTTTCTCATTTAATAAAATCTTTTAATCAACAACATTAAAAAGAAAACAAATGGAACGTTTTTTGGAACAATAATTAAAAAAATATTTCAATGCCTTGGTTGTATACGTGTGCACACCCTTTATAAAGGGAGTTGCAACAGTGCTGAAATTTAAAGAGCATTTCTGTAGAGAAAACAGCCTTGATGTTAAGCTTAGGGAGCCTGTCTTTTCGAAATTCTATTTCTTGACACCTTGCACAGCCTCCCGACAGACTAACAAATATTTGTTGGAGAAATTGGCTCACACACCGGAAGACACTAACGTTTATTTACGATAGAGTATGTGAATAACAGTTTAACCGAAAAAGTTTGTAATTGTGATTTTGTTAAAATTCAATAAATCGTCTATCAACAGTTAGAATTTATTAAGAAATTGTTTTATTTCATAAACTATAAGACAATTCAGAGAGTTTATAGGTCATATCCGTCGCTTATGTTCTTTTAACTCTAGAGTTCAGGATCCAAACCCAGCTGCGGACGATTGTGTTTCTTGAATCTCTTGTAATCATCAAAAGTCGATATGTAGTCCTTCAGTACTTTCTCGAGTTGTGCCATGGATATTTTATACGTTCAATACTTGTCATGCTCTTTTGCATTTTCCTTAACAAACGGAAAAAGTTCAAAGTGTGTTTATGGCAGTGTTTCACATCTACACGAAAGCACTTGTAACAGTACAGGACACGCAGTGAGGAGTTCGTGAAGCTTTCAGTTTAGAGCGGAGTTTAGAAGGAGGATTCACTCGCTGAATGATCTAACATGAAATCCTGGGTGAGATTCAACAGGTGTTTTCTGCAACAGCCATGACAAGTGTGAAGCAATCTCAGGATTTCCTGAATTTGAACTAAATTATTAGTTCAAATAATTTAGGATTTAACAGAACTAAATGAGGTACATTTAAAACAGCAGCGCAACTCTGCAGCACGTCGAGTGTGCCTGCATTTAATTGTGTAAACCTTGCTCTCTCTGAACACAAGCAAAGAGTTCTCACTCAACAGAAGATTGCGATGTGAGTACTGTAAGATAAAGCACCTGGAGATGCCAGGGATTGAACCCGGGACCTCATACATGCAAAGCATGCACTCTACCACTGAGCTACATCCCCAATGAAAAAGGTTATGGAACAGACTTAGAGATGTGCAAATGCTCATTGATCACACCACTCATGAAGAATGCCTGCAGTTTCCCACTTTCGCGTTTCTTCTACTACAGAGTAAATTCATAGGAACGAAAAAATAAGGAAGGAAAAATAATCGCATCGAAGCTTCAAGAGACTGGGCACAAATTAATCTGTTATTTTTGCATCCAGTTACATGGGCGACGGTGGTTGATTCCCAGATGGGGGAGTGATTTTTGTCTACCTCCTTACTCGACTGTCTTTCAATTCTATTTTATTTGAAAGCTTTTTGCATCTTTTAAGTGCTCTTGATTAAACTATGCATAGAAAAACAGCAGTGCTGATGATTTAACGTAAAAGGGTGAAATGACGCCCCAACCACAGGAATGGTAACAGGAAGGATCGTGTTCTTATTTAATATGTCCTTTTGAGATGTCTTGTCAATGCACACAGGCGGTAGAGCTGAATAATTTACTTTTAGTGGCGTTTTTAAACAAAGATGGAACACGTTCTTTCTATACCAGGAAGAAAGGAGCAGACTTCACCTTCAAGAGGCAAAAATGACACCTTATCAAAGCTAATATTTATTAAAATGACATCACAACAAAAGAGTGGAGGCTTGAGTGAATAAAGCCTTGAGTGGAGCCTTGAGCTTTCATTGGACGTCTGTGTCTCCATAACTTTGTAGGTGAGAGAGAGGATTGTGATAATTTGCAGGTGCTTCTCGGAAGTGCGTTGGTAGTACAGGCGCCTTCCAAATAATTGAGTCAGGTTTGAATCCCAGCCAGTGCAAACCCAAATCTATTCAAGATAATCTGTGGTCTGCTAACACATCTTTTGAAACACTACAACAGGTAACACCCCGTGTGAAACATCATGAGCATCTGTTAAACCTCTCTACCTACCCGTTCCTCACAGAGACATGACGAGGGTCTAAAGGGACATTTTGAGCCGTAGAAACATTTTATCATTCTGTACTTTCCTGTGCAGTCAGTCCAGTTCCACTTTAACTGTGCCCGACAACGGAGGTCGTTTTGAAAACAACGACAGTAAAGGGACACTGCACGTCTGCAGAACATCACGTCCGAGTTTAAGGACAGCAACATCAGAGATTGGAAGCTAGGGAGTTTCAGGTCTGTGTTTTTATTATAGGTTCAAGAAAATCTGAATACCTTTTCAAGAAGTATTTCAGAATCCCAGTCAAATCCAGTATGAATGCCGCATAGATCTGCATTGTACAATTAGTATACTGTTTGTCCGTTGAATCAAACACGCCTTATGAAGCATTTCTAAAACAGGAGAGATCGTTAGGGGATGCATCTTCCTGTAAAAATAAAATGACTTCAAGGTCACTATAAGCAGAGGTGCTCTACAGAAGAACTATAGTCAGAGATGCCAAAGAGGTCGAGATTTCACCACGTGAGAGAAAGCATCTCAGAAAACGAAGTTGCGGTCGTTTCCACGCCTTATAAAACCACTAGGTCAAACAACAAGAGCTGAAGAGCCGCTGTTGATAGTAACGCGGCCGAGTGCTCTAAGGAGCTGGCTTAAACCTCCAGCCTCTTCAGGAGCATCTGTTGGAGTCGCACTGCTACAGCGTATCTCCTTGTTAAGTATCCCTTTTATTGTTGTTGCTACCTCCAGGCGATGTAAACCAGATTCAGAAAAAAAATAATTTGGACAACATTATTCCCACATTTGCTCAAAAGCGCAGTGGCCAAGTGGTAAGGCGTCGGTCTTGTAAATCAAAGGTGGTGGTTTCAAACCCCACCCGTGCTTGTTTCAAAGTCTTCAAAAAAAAACTTGCAGTGTAGGAGTCTCAATAGTACGAGAACATAACTGTCGCCAGTGATTAGTATTTGTGCATATCCTGCCTTGCTTTTTATTCGACAAAGCTTGTCTTTCACACCATCTTCCGAATGATCGCCTCAGCATTGGAAAGGAACGTGTGCTTGGTACAGCCCCCCACTCCATGGTCTGATCACAAACAGATCTAGTGAGCTGTCAGTCCATGTTGGAAGTAACATTCGAAAGCACTAAAAATCTGACTTAGGAACGAGAAGACCATGTTTTTTTAAACGAGTAAACGATCAAGTTCAAGTTCAAGTTTACTGTCATACTCATACGCAGGTATATGGTATAACGAAATGCTATTTAGCTAGCTCTCGGACATAAGTAGTACAAAGAAAAAAACACAACAACAATACAATTGTATAACAAAAGAAAGACAGAGACAACAGCCGATGTGCGAAAAACAACAACAGGTAGTGTGCAAAACAACAAAAAGGTAACAGGTTATGTGCAAAAACATGCATCAAAAGAATGAAATAAAGGGATAGAAATGATGGGGAGTGAGCTTTTGACATGTATGGTAGAGGCAGATTTTCAATGTGTTTGGGTTTTTGGTAAGAAAGAAGGCACCGTGAGGTTCAGATCATAGGTGAGAGGTGAGGAGAGAGTGAGAGAGGCTGGGAGTTTAATAGTTTGATAGTGTGGGGGTTAAAACTGTCTCTGAGTCTGGTGGTCCGGGCCCGAATGCTCCGGTACCGTTTTCCATGTCATGCTAAACGCCACAAATTGTGTTTGTCCAGTCGTATCAATCGTCCTAAAGTTACAGAAAATCCGATGCGACTGGTGCAATCAGCACACATTTTTTCAGGATAGTTGAGCGGTTTAAAACCGCAAATTCACAGCTTCGTGTCTTTTAAGCTTTGTGTTTCACTCTCCAAATAGAGGCACGGGTTCAAATCCCACTCCCGACAGTCAGGCGTTTTACCCTGTCTTTTTTGCCTGCTTTTACACTGTTTCAGTCTTGTTGTGCTCTCTGACAATCACAGTACGAGGAAAACGGAGAAACTGCTTAGCAAAAACATAACGGACAGAAAAAAGCTTCATAAACATGTGAATGTGATTAGCAGCAGTAAGGTATGCATTCAAATGTTTAAGGCTGATTTATAACAGCAGCAGAAGAAAGGTGCAGCACAATGCATTTTGTGAGAATTCACGGGTTTTTATGCTGCTTGGACTTCTTTCAGGCCTATGAGGTGACCCCTGTTTTATTTTCATTTTCAAACTTCAGAACCGAATAACAAAAAGGTTTCATGTGTGACAGCATTCCGTTGCAAATACCGTTTCCACGATGTATTCAGCGACGGGAATGAAATATTTTAGTGCTGGTTCAAATGCGAGGAATTTCAGAAAAACCTGGAAAAGCAACGCTTGCAGTAAATGACATATCTAAAGCGTGTAGTCAGCATGAACAGAACAACGCAATGCTCTGTAAAAACGATCTGAAGCCGCAATTACTCTTTTATCTCGGGCAGTTCATTCCGATACGATGTTTCCACAGACTAAATGAAATGCCGAACTCCAAACATGTTGTTGCCATTATTGTACTCCTGCTGAAAGAAGAAAGAAAGGTGTCGTAAATGAACTTTGTCGCCCGTGGGAGATGTCAAGTGCATTGGACATGAAAAGTGCCGGATAAAACCTATTTCTCTTCGTTTCTCTTACAGTCGGGGCTCCTATTGAATGTAAAGGAGGCAACGTGCTCAGCCAGCCGACTCAGCGCTTACTGATCGCAGGTGTCTCAGAGCGGTGTGTCCAAGTGGCAGTAAAAGAGGGGAATTCTGCCGGCGTCGTGGCTTAGTTGGTTAAAGCGCCTGTCTAGTAAACAGGAGATTCTGGGTTCAAATCCCAGCGGTGCCTTTTTTCCTGTCTTCTCGCACCGTTTATTGTTATAGAGAACATGCTTCTGCATTACCTCAGTCAATATCACCGGGAATGTGAATAGAAATGTAAACATCAATATTTCTGCTGTCTCCTGAGAAACACAAGTATAGAGTCAAAACACAAGAAATAATGCTAAAAAAGTATTCAGTTAACACCCAGATGTGACAAAACACATTTAAGACTTACATCCCCTTTAAATATGTATTTCCTTAATATCAGTTGTCTTCCCTCCCCAGGACACCTGCAAATTCACTATATCATATTAAAAGCTGTGTGTAAGTCTTACATGTGTTCTGTCACATCTGGGTGTTAAATTAATAGATGTGTTGTGTTATTTTATATGATTTGACTCCACGCTTGTGTTTCTCGGGAGACAGCAGAAATATTGGGGATTTGCGGCTACAGAAAATAATGTGAACTTTACAGGCAAAAGTAATAATAATAATAATAATAAGAATAATAATAATAATTGCTTACACTTATATAGCGCTTTTTCTGGACACTCCACTCAAAGCGCTTTACAGGTAATGGGGACTCCCCTCCACCACCACCAATGTGCAGCATCCACCTGGATGATGCGACGGCAGCCATAGTGCGCCAGAACACTCACCACACATCAGCTATCAGTGGGGAGGAGAGCAGAGTAATGAAGCCAATTCACAGAGGGGGATTGTTAGGAGGCCATAATTGATAACAGCCGATGGGGAAATTTGGCCAGGATGCCAGGGTTACACCCCTACTCTTTTCGAGAAACACCCTGGGATTTTTAATGACCACAGAGAGTCAGGACCTCGGTTTTACGTCTCATCCGAAGGACGGCGCCTGTTTTTTACAGTATAGTGTCCCCGTCACTACACTGGGTCTTTAGGACCCACATGAGCCGCAGGGTGAGCGCCCCCTGCTGGCCCCACTAATTACGTTAAAGAAACAAAAACGTATTGTCACCTTTTTCAACGTGATTTTTTAAGACATTTGTTCGGAATAGTATATCTTCTCGTGTCTGTGGCTGTTATCCTACAATAACGGTGGTGAAATAGCAGGAATGTGTGGAAAGAATCGGAGATAGAACAGAAGACTCATCCAGTCGATAGTAAGGTTGTGTAGGACCGCACACCCTACGATGTCAGTGTTGAGTAGTGAGGTTTAAAAGCTTCTTCACGAACCAGGAAGGAGTACAAACCTAAAGTCTTCTGATCCGTAATCAGACACGTTATCCATTGCGCCATTGGCATTTGTATTGCATTCAGAGCCGCTACTATTCATGTGTCTTGTAAGTGTGTCTAGTTACTACGTCTTTCATTATGTCTGGTTTAAAATAATGTATCTTTAAAACAGACAAAGGGTTTATGAGTCTCCCTGAAATTCACACACGAAGAATAAAAAATATCGCGTTTAAAAAGAATACAGAGATGCCGGCGATAGAAAACGGAGCGTCTTAAGTGCGCGCTATAACTGAACTAAACTCCCGATCGGTAAGTTTGTCGACGGCTTTTTAATTGTGTTAGGAAGAACAAACAGTCCACAGTGTACATTTTAAAGGTCTAAGCAAAACAATCAGACCTGAGGATTGGGATTAGGATCCAGAACAGGAGCCTTTACTTCTTTGTATACTGAGCTTTCGGGTGAACGTAAAAGTGAAAGACAAATTTGCAATTTTCACTTTTTGATTAAGGAATAAGAAAACACCATCCTTCGAGCTGGATTCAAACCAGGGACATAAGAAATGCCCACTGTTTTTGTCTATAGTCTTAAGATCTAGCAATTGAGCTATCGAGAGGTCGGAAAGGAAACGCTTTGTCACACATGTAGCCCAATGTAGTGTAGTGTTCCTCTATTTAAATCCCAGTTCGACGTCAAAATACTCACTCCCATAGTCTCGTTCAGAAGAAGAAATGGACCAGGCTTCCACTGTATAAACATCTAGAGTTCTTATAAAACGTTTGAAGGGACATCAGTGCAGGCTGAAATTGGCCCTTTTTCTAGTGGGATCAGGATCATACAGTGCCTTGCGAAAGTATTCGGCCCCCTTGAACTTTTCAACCTTTTGCCACATTTCAGGCTTCAAACATAAAGATATAATTTTTTTATTTTATGTGAAGAATCACCAACAAGTGGGACACAATTGTGAAGTGGAACGAAATCTATTGGATTTTTGAAACTTTTTTAACTAATAAAAAAATGAAAAGTGGGGCGTGCAAAATTATTCGGCCCCCTTGCGTTAATACTTTGTAGAGCCACCTTTTGCTGCGATTACAGCTGCAAGTCGCTTGGGGTATGTCTCTATCAGTTTTGCACATCGAGAGACTGAAATTCTTGCCCATTCTTCCTTGCAAAACAGCTCAAGCTCAGTGAGGTTGGATGGAGAGCGTTTGTGAACAGCAGTTTTCAGCTCTTTCCACAGATTCTCGATTGGATTCAGGTCTGGACTTTGACTTGGCCATTCAAACACCTGGATACGTTTATTTGTGAACCATTCCTTTGTAGATTTTGCTTTATGTTTGGGATCATTGTCTTGTTGGAAGATAAATCTCCGTCCCAGTTTCAGGTCTTTTGCAGACTCCAACAGGTTTTCATCCAGAATGGTCCTGTATTTGCCTGCATCCATCTTCCCCTCAATTTTAACCATCTTCCCTGTCCCTGCTGAAGAAAAGCAGGCCCAAACCATGATGCTGCCACCACCATGTTTGACAGTGGGGATGGTGTGTTGAGGGTGATGAGCTGTGTTGCTTTTATGCCAAACATATCATTTTGCATTGTAGCCAAAAAGTTCGATTTTGGTTTCATCTGACCAGAGCACCTTCTTCCACATGTTTGGGGTGTCTCCCAGGTGGCTTATGGCAAACTTTAGACGAGACTTTTTATGGATATCTTTGAGAAATGGCTTTCTTCTTGCCACTCTTCCATAAAGGCCAGATTTGTGCAGTGTAAGACTGATTGTTGTCCTATGGACAGACTCTCCCACCTCAGCTGTAGTTCTCTGCAGTTCATCCAGAGTGATCATGGGCCTCTTGGCTGCATCTCTGATCAGTCTTCTCCTTGTCTGAGCTGAAAGTTTAGAGGGACGGCCAGGTCTTGGTAGATTTGCAGTGGTCTGATACTCCTTCCATTTCAAGATGATCGCTTGCACAGTGCTCCTTGGGATGTTTGAAGCTTGGGAAATCTTTTTGTATCCAAATCCGGCTTTAAACTTCTCCACAACAGTATTACGGACCTGCCTGGTGTGTTCCTTGGTCTTCATGATGCTCTCTGCGCTTTCAACAGAACCTTGAGACTATCACAGAGCAGGTGCATTTATACAGAGACTTGATTACACACAGGTGGATTCTATTTATCACCATCAGTCATTTAGGACAACATTGGATCATTCAGAGATCCTCGCTGAACTTCTGGAGTGAGTTTGCTGCACTGAAAGTAAAGGGGCCGAATAATTTTGCACACCCCACTTTTCATTTTTTTACTAGTTAAAAAAGTTTCAAAAATCCAATAGATTTCGTTCCACTTCACAATTGTGTCCCACTTGTTGGTGATTCCTCACATAAAATAAAAAATTTATATTTTTATGTTTGAAGCCTGAAATGTGGCAAAAGGTTGAAAAGTTCAAGGGGGCCGAATACTTTCGCAAGGCACTGTATAAAACCTTTCTTTTGGATTGAGAAGAGGATCATGGAGACACTCAAAATATCCCTGTCTTTGCTTCTTTCAAGAATGAATGGAGTATTGAGCTGCAAGCATCAGTTTAAATCAAAACTCTCTGCTACTGCAGTTGCTTGTTTGAGAGTTTCTTCAAATCTTTCAACTGAACGTTGATATCAAGGGATATTGACGGTAATATCATAGGGACTTTGGTTTTCTTTTGATCGAAAATTGTATTAAAATACAAGCCTCTTTCACAGTTGTATAATACTTTCCCTTGCATCCTCAGATAAAATTTCTAAATACCACAAAGTTACAACATATGGAATAGCATTTATTTTAAAAAAGTATTTTAAAATTAGCATTTATTTTGAGCTATATTTAGAGCTTAGTAAAGATAGCATTGCTAATATTAATGGAGTAGAAATGTAAGATGAATTGATAGCTTTTTCTGAACTAAAAAAGTCCTACAACGCCTCCTGAAATAGGTAAGGACTCATAGCAAGACATTGCTATTGCATTGCGCATTTTGCAGATACGACCAGTTTCTGCTTCTGGTGAGTGCATCTTTTCCAAACTGAAATTAACAAGAACATTTTCAAGATGCGCCATGTCCCTAAATCGTTCATCAGGACTACTATTAATATCAGGTGAAAGCAGTACAAAGCATAAATTTAACCTAAATATTAAGAGACTATATCTGTCAGCTACTGCTGTAAGCATGTTCAGCCAACGCTAGAAATATTACTGCTCTACTACAGTAGCTAAAGAAAGCAAGTCCGACTTAGAAACGGATCACAAGTCGAAAACATAAACTGACAAGGATGGGATTTGAACCTATGCGTGCAAAGCACAATGGATTAGCAGTCCATCGCCTTAACCACTCGGCCACCTCATCACGCGCGCCACCCCCCTTGGGCATGATTTTGCTCGGCGACCAGGCTCAGCGCACATCGACCTCAGATGTCTCAGAGCGGTGTGTCCAAGCGGCTGTATAAGAATAGGTAATAGGTTTATTCCATGCCGAAAAAAAGAAGAACGAGAACAAAACGTTTCGCCCGTGGAGCCTTCTTCAGGTTTGAGAGAGACAGGGCAGTAGGCAAAGGTAAAATAGTGAGAGAACAAAGGTTTGAGGGTGGTTACCCACCTGTATAAGAATAGTATTCTGTCGGTGCTGTGGTAAAGCTGGTTAAAACACCTGTTTCCTAAAGAGGAAATCCTGGATCCGAATTCCAGCGGTACCTTTTTTTTCCTGTCTTGTTTTACAGAATATGTCATTTGGGACACTCAAAGAGGTCTTGATTTGGTTTAATGCGTTTATTCATTTCCTTTGCAGAACAACTTGTTTTTTTAAAATCATACAGCTTGCGAAAGATGAAATGCGAGTGAATTTTTTTGTTCACCAAAAGTATGTAAATGAAAAAAAGCAAGGTGTAAGCATTTCTGTGGTGCAATCGGTTAGCGTTTTCAGCTATTAACCCCCAGGTGGGTTTATAGTAAACATCATCACCGCAAAAATTTAATTGTTCCGCAAAACCTGAACTATTTTGATATTTGCAGTAGTAAACAATTGAGTACCAGAGTCAACATTACCGGGAATTTCCAATAATTACTGACAATGGCAACTTGCAAGCAGTTAGTATTCACCCATGGAATTATATGTTCCAGTGAGTGGCGGGAGAATTCACTTATGCTCCCGTTGCATCTTCAGCTAAAGTAATTTAAAAAACAATGCAAAATTGTTCGAGAACTTGACAAGCAAAAACAACAGATCGCCGGAGTTCTATTTTAATATTTTCGTATATTTTCCTTAATTTGAATATAAATGTTAACATAAACGCTGTTCAATATAATGTAATGTTGTTGTACTTTTAAAATATTTTAGCTGAGGGTGAGAGGGGGGATATTACGCCTTGCCAAACATCTAAAATAACTGTAAAAGGGGGTGGCATTTTAATTAAACTGGCAATCAAAAGAAAGTTACAATTTGTATGGTATTATGCTCAATATCCCTCGATATTGAAGGTCAGAAGAGGAATTTGAAGAAACTATCAAAGAAACAACGGCAATAGCAGAGGGTGTTGATTTTGAACCAGGGTTTGCACCTCAATAATCCATCAGTCTTCGCTTGACAGGCTTCCTCAAGATATTCGGTGTTCTATACAAAAAATCGACAATTAAGCGCAAATGTGACAAGAGGCAAAGACTGCGGCAGAGGAGGAATAAACTCCACACGATGACTGTATGTATACGTCTGTCTAATATTCGGCCCCTGCAGGGGCATCATATTCGCTGAACTGCGTGCCAGCGTGTGTACGGGCTTATACTGTAATTCAAGAATATCAATGGTCAGACGCTTACAACGGGTGTTTGTGTTTGTATTATTTAGATAATTGAAAAAACATTCAAAACTACAGCTCGAATGAAATTAAAAAAAAAGTTTATTTGTCTCTTTGCTGTAACAACTGTGCCAAAACTATTCAGATACATCAGAATAGCATCAGAATGTAACTAGATTTTATTGGATTTTAGGAAATGTATTTTTGCGCATTTCTCTATACGATCAGAATACCTTCCTGTTTTCACCGTTTATTGTTTCTGCCTATGATATCTCGGAAAGAAAGACCCAGTATCTGTTCACCGAAATAATTCAGGAGTTTGCAGTGGTTTGAGAGGAGTGTATGAAGGTAATGAAGGAGGGAGGACACGCGCATTCTGCACGGGGAGCGCAGAGCAATGAGTCGGGCCTGCAGCTCTCCGAGTCTTTTCTTATACAACCTCGCGGAGTCCGGACACAGCGTCTCCAGCCAGTGTTGAAGGTTTACAGTTCAGAAAACGGCTGTCTCGAGCAGAAACTGATCTTCCTGCTTTAGTTAAGGTTTGGTTATTGTGGGGGTTTAGCGCTTGTATCTCTCTTCTCTTACTAAACACTAACTACTGTAAAGTATATAAATAGAAGCTAAAATGCAGCTAAAATACTTCAGTAAGGCCGTGCAGATAGGAAAGTTTAATAAAAATGTTTTATGATCTATGTTCTAGTTGCCCATATATTTTTAACTCTCTGTTCGAGCTCTGATTTAATCCTCTCGGCTCCTGCCGCTGTCACTGGGAGAGTGGCTGCATTCCGTAGGGCTACAGGCTGATTTCACAATGCCACATTTAATGAAATACAGGGGAAACCGCAAGGAAAACAATATGTTTTAATACATCTTCTTCTGGATTTATATTTCGGTCTTTCACCTTTGAATGCATACCTTGACCGTAAATCTTTACTCGATTACAGGCACCCCAAACAGTTCTTAAGGGAGAAATCGAAGCCTATTTGACTTTCTGCTAATCACATTGAAATGTTCACGAAGCATTTCCCTGCCCATCATGTGCCCGCAAGCCGGTTTCTCTGTTTTCTTCTTTCTGTCGTTGTCAGCGAGCACAAGAAGACAGGAAAAATGCAGGAGAGGGAAAAGCTGTCAGGAGTGGGATTTGAACCCACGCCTCTATTCAGAGACCAGAACACCCAAGCAATGGAAAGACAGGAGTCCTTGAGTCTGGCGCCTTAGACCACTCAGCCATCCTGACAAGGCACGCAAGATGGTGTGTTAAAAGCACCAGTAGTTCACAAAACTGAGAAATGCTTTGCTGGAGAAGCGCCACGTTGCCTAATGTTGCCTAAACGGATCACAGAAATCAAATATTCGGATCGATTTAGAGTGTGCTTTACAGCCTTTGTGTAATATTTTAAATTGTTTTAAAAAAGTGTGTACTGTGTACTACGTTTAGGACTAGTTAGTGTGGTAGAATATGGAGATCATCTCCAGCTCTGAGCTCAACTGCAACAACAAGTCGTGCTGAACAAAGTCAGAGTTCAGCTGAACCTTTGCTCAGTGTGGTGCTCAGGACTCAGGAGTATTGTTGTGGTTCTAATTAGCACGAACTGCAGGGGCTCTGAATCAGAACATTTCAATTTATCTGTTCAGTAAGTTAAAATGCAGGACACATTAAAATCGGATTATTACTGTGTCTCTGTCCCGTTTGTATATAACCGGATGTTTAAAAGATACCAGTAAGGACACACAACTACTAATGTGGTACTTATTGGAAATAGTCCCAAAACAAGTACGTCCGGCAGCTGGTAGACCCCTGTAATAGTTTTGCAGTGACACTTTGAAGATTTACACTCTATTTAAATATTAATTTACTAAATTTCAGTTCTCTTTTCTCACACTCCCTGGCATAACTGAACTCTCACTCTCGCATACTAAAGGCTTTACATGCATTAGCTGTGATACAGATTCTAATAAAGACAGAATGAAACTGTTTGTTTTGTGTCTCATGGTGATCCTCTTCTCGATCTAAATGAAATGTTTAATATTATCCCTCGAGAAAGAAAGGAGTCAATTTCCGCCTGGAATGATTGATGCTCCATCAAACATTTTGTAATATCTCCGGAAGTTTATACAGTAGAATCCTGGTTTGTGGCTTAAATTCAAGGTAAACAAGACTAAGGAAACAAGTTGGAAACGATGTCGATCTGGGATTTAAATCATCCGGAACATTTCACTACATTGGGCAGTATGTGCCAGAGAGCAACTCCCGACATCTGTTGATAGCTCAGTTGGTAGAGCGGAGGACTGTAGTGGAAACAAGAGGCCATCTTTAGGTCGCTGGTTTGACTCTGGCTCGAAGGAAGGTGCCCTTTGTGTATTTCAGTTAAAATAGCTGATCTTTTTTTCACTCAGACTTTGATCAAAAGCTCAATAAATGACGAAGCAGAGGCTCTTGTTCCGATTCAGCTCACATCTGATTGTCTTGTTTTGGCCAAGATCTGATCTTTGAATTCAGGGACTACTCTGTCTGCTTTGTACAGTAATTCAAAAGTAGATACAAATGTCACATTTTTATTGTAGATATAAAGGTGTTCTCTGTTTTCAAAGGATAGGTACTTAATTGGCTTTATGATTTGGTTTTGATTTTGTATCGTTGTATTATTAAGTTTGTGCTTTTTGTGTTTTTAACATATTGTGAACTTATTTTTGAAACAAATGCTTACAAAGGCAGACATGGCACACATCTGTTTATACCAGCGGTGAATTGTATATTTTTATTAAGTAGAAGCTACTGCGCACTTCATGCAAGCTGTTGTGTGAATGAAAATTCATATGTTCATAGGAAGGCAGAATAAAATCCAGAACTGTGTTGGCGATATCGATAAACAGGGCTCATGTTCACAACAAAACTTTACTGTATAAAAAGTTAAAATTCGTAAATATATATTTTTTTTATTATGCAAAGTGTCTGTTAAACCATTCATGAAGGATTTTTAGACAAAAAAACACACCATTATATGAGAAAATATATTTACTATATCTGCATTTAACTCACTTTTTAACACTTTCAATTTCAAGGCCGATATAAATTGTTGCCCTGCTTTTTTGTCATAAATACACAAGCTTGTAATGTCTTGTGTCAGAAATAAACTGCATGAAATTTGCTAAAGCAACAAAAAGTAAGCGCCACAAAGAAGACAGACATTTGCGTTTATAGTGCAATGTTATCTCGAGCCTTTAAAATTACTTTAAATGCAATTTGTTTTTCTCTGTGGCTCTAAGGCTTTGTCATTTACTTTAGTTATTAAGGAGAACATTATGTTAATCGTATAGATGAAACGTTTAATATATTCAGGTGGGTAGCTACGTCAGCATGCATATCTGCAAAGGAACAAGTAATATTGTAGGTTTATTCCATGCTGAAAAGAGAAGAGAGAAAACAAACCTGAAGAAGGTTTCACAGCTGAAACGTTGTGTTTTCTCTCTTCTCTTTTTAGTATGGAATAAACCTATTACTTGTTCCTTTAATATATTGTGCGGTTTGACTCAAAATGCTTTACTACTACAAGAGAGGATTATGGTATGGAGGATGAGACAAATTTATGATTTCTTGGAAGAAAATGTTTTTTCTTTGCATTCGAAATGAATCGAAACTTTAGTGCGACACACAAACCCTTTGTCTTTTTTAAAGATATAATATTTTTAAACAGACAGTATAGAAAACGTTTTTTTTTACTAAGCAATTTTGGCCGGGGGCGATGCATTACTAGTAGTGGCGCTGAGGTCACTATGGTGCAGTTGAGCACCGTAAGATTAGGGCCAGTGACATAATGTATAACGCATCTGACTTCGGAACAGAAGATTGTAGGTTTGACTCCTGCCTGGCTCATGTTGCTTTTTTAACACGGTACTGTCTGACGATCAGCTCCTGCTCTGAGCTCAATAGTAATGCAAAACTGCGTAACAAAGTTGGCGAGCAGCTGAACTTGTGCTCAGTAGTCAGTACGGTGCTGAGGGTTCAGTACTGGCGTTGTTCTAATTAGCACGAACTGCAATGGCTCTGAATCTGACCATTTCTATGGAAGCCCGTTTCCGCCAGGGAGTAAAAATAAAAACGCGCTATGGTATCTCAGAATTCCGACTTAGTAACTGAGAATTGCGACTTAAAAACTCAGAATTCCGACTTTATATCTCGTAATTGCGACTTTATATCTCATATTTGGGACTTCAAAATAACCCATATTTCATTGTCTGTCCTTTTGTTATTGTAACGGATTCGGGTTCCAGGGCTTGTGTCCTCGCCGCTCCCACCCTAGTTCGTGCCTCACTGCATTGGCTCGAACCCAGGCCTTGCCAGCTGAGCTAAAGAAGAGTTTCTTTTTTAAGTAAAAAAGGACATACAATGGAAATATTTTAAAAGTATAAGTTTCAGCTTTTATAATTGTGAATTCTTCTGGATGTGAAGTGTCTATTTCTGTATCGTATTTCATATTCTGTCTTCGTTTTTGTATTTCTGGTGTTTAAATTAAAAAAAAAATTAAAAGCCCACCGTCCACTATTCCATCCGTGTACTATGGAAGCCTCACTACCATAAAAATTAGTGTAATTAATTTGATTTTTATCAGGGCACTGTACAAGACAAGTCTTCAGGCTTATAGATCCTATGATCTTGTACGATTCATCAATATAGTGTAACGGAACGGCCAACATACAATTTGTAGTTCAGGTGGGTAGCTGCGTCAGCATGCGTAGGCTGCAAAGGAACAAGTAATAGGTTTATTCCATGCTGAAAAAAAGAAGAAAGAAAATATGTTTTGGCCAAAATGTACCAGTAAACTTTACATTAACAATACCAGCCAACGATACATTATTATTTCACACCGGTTCTACAGGAATCTACAGCAGAGCCCTGAGTTGACTCCCAGATTCCCACTGAGCCCATAGAATTCCACATCACCCATCACTCCTGCACACAGTCTGCTGAGAGCGCCTGTCCATAAACTACTGGATTGAGAATGGGTTCAAATAATTCCCCATTTTCTTAATTCTACATCAAAGGACTGTTAAAGGTCTATTTGAAGGCATTGATTCGTATTCTTAAACCAGATGAACGCCTGGAATAAGTTAATATTACTTATACATAGTCGTGCTACAATACTCCAGTTGAAGGCATGCTTCTAGCTTTGTGGTACTCTGGTGCGTGTTTGAATTTCTGTGGATGAACTACTATAGGTGTACCCTCGCTCACTTTCTTTAGCGACAGTCGTTGCTCTTCATCTGTGATGTATTTGCCTGTTTTTCAGTTCACTTCCCTGCAAGGAATATTTACCTCAGAGCTCTCTTTCACAGACTGCAGGCGCTATGTTTGTTAACAGGTGTTATAGTGATGACATCTTTCTGTATGATCAGGACAGGAGCTGCAGGTCCACTGTGTTGTGGCTGCAGTACAATTTTAGCTTATTATTACAATACTTTTTAACAGCGACAGATTCTTAAGATCATGAGGTATTTACGATATTATTTAAGTATTAAGATGCTACTACATTCGGAACTGTCCCATAGGATTCAGTGTTCCATCAGTTTGGCACTAAACTGCTTAGTCTATTGCAGGAATTGTACTTAGTCCTGTCCTGTAGTGTCCTCTAGAGAGCAGCAGCTGTTTCCTTGGACTCATTGCAATTGGTAACATTGTGATTACTGAGCAGGGGACTTAAGTCAGCAGACGAGCGAGTTGCAAATCGGTACTAATCTGGCGTACAGAGCTGCATGCTAATCTCTGGATCATCTCCAGTTAATGTGATGCTGTTCTTACCTTGCAATTGACCCAATCTGACTACTGGCACCAACAACCCTGTTATTACAAATAAACTTTTTATGTACATACAGTGATAAATAAGTTAGGTGGAGAGGTTTGGCAGCCCATATTCAGTCAAAGGTGTGTGTGCAGATCACTGTGATATACAGGCATCAACAAACTGACAAATACAATATTAAATGTTTAACTGATAAAACCCAAATGAACCAAACCTGAATAAATTAGTGGTGGAAAAGAGTCTTTTTATATAGCAAAAGGTCTCTGAGCCTTTGGTAAGAACGATGGGTATATAACCCATTGTCCTCAATATTAGAAATGAATCCTTGAGTACTGCTGTTTTACCAACGGTCCCCAAAAGTGCTGCCATTACCCCCGTCCCATAAAAGCCTAACATTACCCTTTCTTGCATAAACTGTAGAACGTGCCTTCAGATTTCAGTTGCAGTTTGATCTATTATCACACTACTCCCCACTTCATAACCTTCGCTCTTCTAATTCTGGTCTCCTAACTGTCCCCCAAGCCCGTCTACACTGTATGGGTGACAGGGCCTTCTCCTGTTATGTCCCCAGGCTCTGGAACTCTCTGCCCAAGGGTAGCAGAGTCACCTTCCCTAAACTCCTTCAACTTCAGACTCAACACCTTGTTCTGTAGAAGAGCCTTTACTGAACTGGTTCCATTCTTTACCCCTCTGCTTCTACTTTCCTTAGTACCACCATCCATGGTCTCCTCTGTCTATTTTAATTGTTTTATCCTGTGTATTCTAATTGTAATTATGTCAAGTACTTTGAGAAGCCACCTTTGGAACCATTATATAAAATAGTTTGTCCTAAAACCTTGAAGCTTTAATAGGGCAGTGCAGTAGGGCTAAAAATTAACAGTGTTAGTGGGCCATCATGATTTGTGCAAATTATAGGTAGTCACAAAGGGAGACTAGGATTCACGACATGGGACACTGAAACAGGGGAGAGGCTTTGTGTAGTAAGTGTTCAGTCTCAATCCACACAGTCTGTGCTGCTGGTAGAGGTGGTTGTGAACACCTGTCTTCCCAGTCAAGTGCTGGGATCTCCAGTCTCAATCCTAATACTCCTCATGACTGTCCACTACCACTGCTGTGAAACCAACGCCCATAAGACAAGACCTCCGAGATTCTAACTGCACCATTATTCACTGATGTTTGTGCACCAGTATTGTTCCTTTGCTAAGGAATGGAAGGCCTACTTTACACCAAGCCCCTGTTGACAATTCCTTCCTTGTGTTTATTTTAGACAGTTTGTGCAGCCTAGAATAGGACACCAGATCTCACCCTTACTGGGCACTACAGTAGCAACTCACACTCCATAAGCACTACCCCTCTCGGAAATGGGAGGATTTCCAGTATATTGGACACCTCTGTCTCTCCCCCAGTAAAGAGTGTCACACTGCCCTGCCCAAGGAATAGTGCGGCCACCTTCCCCCAGTACAACGCTTTATTACTCCAGACATTTTCAGTCCTCATTGGCAGCAATACGGGAAGCATTCTTGAAAGGGGAACCCCCACAAATACTTCCATTGATTAATGGGTCTCACGTCCCTTGAATTCCTCCACCCCATTCAAACCTATAAACCATAAAGAAACAAGGGCAGGCAGGCAGAAGGCAGAAGGGCAGAAGCTTTATTGAAATGTTGCCATTACAAGGCGACTGGAGGCAGGAGAGTCACAAGGGCCAGGCTGGAGCCTTCATTCAGGCACCTGGGGACGAAGAAGGAGAACAATCCAGCTACACTGCAGGACACCCACCCCTATAGGGGCTCCACCCGCCAGACCCTACCTGTCCACTGGCCAACATCTCCAAAATCCTCTGCTCCCTCCACATCCTCACTGGTGCTCTCAGCATCTTCACTGGAGCTCTGAGGGTCTCCCTCCTCATCCTCAGTCCAGTCAGCTCCCACCTCCAGAGGAGCTTCTACTGGTGCCACAGCCACCTGACTACTGGTCACCAGGCTCCTGGTACCTGTGGACAAGCAACACCCAGGAGTGAGGGATCTGCTATACCCAGACACCCACAGTCTACTCATCTACACAGTCCCTTTGTCCAGCACAGGATCATTCCTCAGTTGTCCAAGCATAGTTGTCTCTTGGGCAGAGATGCATCCACAAGGGATAGAGAACCAGACCCACCTTCATTCCGACTGCCAGCACACCTGGACTCACAGCAGGCACAGACCTCATGGTCACCATACAGCTCCTCCCACCTGGAGGAGAGGAGGACAGGTGAGGCCTCCACCTGGCATGTCCCAGAGCACCCTCAGCAGGCTCCTTGCAGAAGTACCTCTTAGCCTCCCTGTTGTAGGTGCAGGACTTGGTCCCTGGTGTTGCTTTAGCAGGAGCCACAGCCATGACAGTGCATGTACAGCTCAGTCACTTCATGCTACAAGAGGGAAGGTCACAGCATTAAGGGATCAAGGCCAATAGAGGGACAGAGAAGGACCTTCTGCCATCAGTGAAGGCAAGCTGGCAACCCTAGGCACTACAGCTGCCACAGTCTGGTTCACATCTAGATCATGGATGGAAAAGCAGACCATGGATCAGTAGAGCAAGAAGGCTGAGCAGCCTTTGAGAGCAGTACCTTCCTGGACAGCTTCTTCTGGAAGAGAAAGGCATCAATCGTGAAGCGGAGCACATCCTTCTGCTTGGAGGGGACAAACCTGGACAGGCAGCCATCTGCCTTGCTGTCCACCATGCACCTGGGGACAAGGACAAGGATGAACCCCTGCAGGCTCTCAGGGCTCCTGCCCACCTCTCCTCCCAGAAGGGGCCGTACCCCAAGTTGTCGATCACGGGGAAACGGGGTTGGGAGTGCTGGTCCGGTTTCTCTGTTACGTAACAGGAGTGGATGTACAGCCTCTGCTCCACTGTGGCAAAGTAGGCAGTGGCCTGGAAGTACATGGGCTGACCCAGGAAGTACTCATCCTTAGGAGAGAGCCGGACCCAGCGGGCTAGAGAGAGAGAGAGAGACAGCATTACACCTGCACACAGCACCCCCTGCAGGCAGGAGCCACTCACTCAAGGAGCTTACAGTTGGTGGTGAGCAGCACAAAGCTGTGCTTGTTCTTCAGGTCCTTGAAGAAGGTCCTTCTCCTGGCCCATGTGGGGACATAGCCAACCTTGTAGGAGTAGTGGAACCTGCAGGACAGAGGGGTTGAGGGGCATCTGGACACTTTCCCCAGCAGCTTCTCCGCAGCAGCAGAGCCCTGCCTACCTGTTGTAGGAGCACTTGACAGGCACAGAGAAGGGAATGAAGTGATGCACAGGCGCACTGGAGGAGGGTGGGGCATAGCGGAGAGTGTTGGAGTACACCAGGCGGCCCTGGACAACCTGCAGGGTCACAGAGGAAGGGATATTCCCAGAAAAGGCAACCCCGATACCGGCCCTACAGCTCACATCGATACACTGCCTGTAGATGAAGACCCGCTTACCGATCGCTCGGTGCCGCACTCGTGAAGCCCGTAGATGAAGTAGAAGTAACTGCGTGTGGTTCGGCTGACGCTGCAGTTGCCCAAGGTCACCTCCGATGGCCGACAGCTGAAGCCGAACAGGAGCCGACTGACCCTCACGTACATCCTGCTGGAGTCGCACCACACAGCCACTCCTCGGGTGCCCCCGATGGCCGGGCGAGCCGGCTGCCGCCCTCGCTGGGGAGGAAACAGGACGCTCTTGATGTAGGCGGGTAAGGGGCGGCTGCCGGCTTCATCTTCTCCTTGTCGAAGTAGGGCGAGTACGCGTCTCTGGATACGGGAAGGCGGCGGAAGTCGGGAGCTAAGGACCGCGAGTCGTTCTCGCTTGCAGACAGGTCTTCGGAGGGCGCATCTGCCAGGTTCAAGTCCTCCGACTGGGCTGCGTCTTCGAGAGCCGGGAGGTCGGCCTGGAGCGCTAATTCCCGAGAGTCCCAGCCAGCCGGCCCGGCGGAGATCAATGCGGGGAGCCCAGCCCCTGCGCACAGGCACAGCATAAAGAGAAACGAGCGCATCGCCAAATTAACGCCCCGCTAAATTGCTACAGGAGTAAAACAAGTAAACCAATAAACTGTGTTGAAGCAAGAAAGCATAAAGTGTGAATGCGGTGAATAGGTTTTTATACTGGCAGGACCTGCTACCACACACCTGGTCACACTACCGCTCAATCAACATAATCAATTACACACAGAGACTCGGATTGTTCTCAGGGTCTAATTAGGACCTGATTCCAGTCTGAGGCGGGACTCCGTGAAGCCTCCTGAACACTTTCCCGTGTGTATCTGACCTCAGCGGAGGAGTTCCACGCAATTTCGACAGAATTAAATCACCCACACGTGTAAAATTTGCTCAGATTAATTTATTGTTCAATTAGTTTCTAATTTCCAAGGACAGTGTGTTAAACTCGCTGTCAGACAGAGTACGGAACATGCGACACGTCCGTCCACACTTTCTTTTATCGAGGGGGCTGTTCTATCAACAATAATTGATATGATATGTACCAACAATAATTTTACTATTTTTCATGTGTAATTGCATGTCATATTAAAATGTGTAATACAAGCATTTCTTTGTTTTCCAGTAAAGAAATACTGATCAGCTTTTGACATGATCTGATAATAATTTGTCTGATTTTCCAGAGATTGCTTTTGCTTCGCAGCACTGAGAACCAATGGAAGCCCGTTTCCTCCAGGGAGTAAAAAAAAAACGCACTATGGTATCTCTGAATTGTGACTTAAAATCATAGAATTGCGACCTAAAAACTCAGAATTTTGACTTTATATCTCACATTTGCGACTTCGAAATAGCCCCTATTTCATTGTCTGTCCTTTTGTTATTGTAACGGATTCGGGTTCTAGGGCTTGTGCCCTCGCCGCTCCCGCCCTACTTCGTGCCTCAAACCCCGTATTGGCTCAAACCCAGGTCTTGCTGGCTAGAATATGAAATAAGATACAGAAGCGGCGAGGGCACAAGCCCTAGAACCCGAATCCGTTACAATAACAAAAGGACAGACAATGAAATATGGGCTATTTCGACGTTGCAAATGTGAGAGATAAAGTCAAAATTCTGAGTTTTTAGGTCGCAATTCTGAGTTACTTAGTCGGAATTCTGCGGTACATTACTACAGTATGTAGGACAAGTTAATGTAGAATCATTACTATGTCTGTCTTTTGTTTGTATGTAAATGAATGTCTTTGACAACTTAATGTTAGTTTTTAATTTAGTTTTACGATGTAGGTCATGCGTTGACATATGCACGAGCATACGAAATGTCTCACTCCTGATTCAGCTCATGCTCCATAGGAGAGAAGAGATTCCTCCTGCTTCTCGCACAATCATATCAGAACAGAAGCCCGTGTCGCCCAGCTCTGATTCAAGAGCGACTCGCATCTTCAGCCCTTTTTTTATTCGTGATCCTTATTTTCCTTAGTTATGATCAATATTGAACTTTTTCTAAATAAAACGACAATAATCAAACATGCAGGCAGACTTTTAAAAAGTATTAGGAGCTGACAGGGTGCCCCTTTGGAATAGTTGTCAGAAAATGTGAGAAAAGGAAAGGTACGTAAGCTCTCACACACAGCATTGGAGATTGGCATCTGATTGAAAAAAAAAACTACCTGTCTCCCCAGCATTTAACGGTGCTGTTGTTTTGATTTTACATATTGTTAGCATTTTAATGAATTGTTAAAAGATTGATATACAAATCTCTAAATAAGAAAACGTAAAAACCCTAGCTGTAAGCAATTGGCCATTCATATTCCTGAATTTTAAATCCCTGTGTTTTTCTGTATCCGAATGCCTGGTGCAGCTAATTTGAAAGCAGAGTCTACCATTTACTGTATTGCAAAAGCGTATTGTTCCCACCAAGGAAAAAAAATCCTGAGTTTACAGGAGTAAAAGAGGAAACAAATGCAAACACCGTTTAGAAAAAACACACACGTCTCAGGCCTTAACCATGACAAGGATGGGATTTGAACCTAGACGAGCAGAGCACAATGAATTAGCAATCCAAAAAGTGACTCCTGTTTAATTTTCTTTTCGCTTGCTCGATTTATAGTACGTTCCTAAATCCTTATAACCGATAAACTAAACGGCTTCATGTGCCACAGCATTCTGCTGCAGGTACGGTTTGCACCGTGTATTGGGCGAACCCGAATGAAATATTTCAAATATGTGAAGAATTTCATGAAACCTGAAAAAAGAAGATCACAGCCAATGTCAACAATTCGGAGCCTGTAGGCAGCTTCAACAGAACAAAACGATCTGAAGCCGCAATTCTTTCATTGAGTGTATTGTGACACTACGCTGCTGCTTTTACTGCTACTTCTGCTGCCGTTGCTTTAAACTCTACTCAGCGGGCAAGTAAAGTTGTACAAGGAATAGACTACTTTGAGCCATCCAAATTCCATTATGTGAATTTAAGCTTTTTTTTATTAATAACAGCATTAGTAATACAATGCGTGCTCAGAAACCTTACTTATTAGCTTATGAAGCAACAGTGTTTCGACAATTTGCGGTCTTCAAAAAGTAAACGCTGAAGTTTTTATACTTCTTTGTGAGCAGATCACCTTTGATTTAGAAAAGGAAAACTTACTCCCCTGTTGCTTTCATCTGAATCGAGACCCAAGCGCTAAGAAAGCTGAAAAATGCAGAAGTCATAAACCCGATTTTAATTTAGATACACATTTTCTAATGCAGCCTTCATTACAAGACAGTCTATTTCTCGAAAGCGTTTTATGTAAAAAAGAGAAAAACGAAAATATGTGGATGACAATATTTAAAAGCCGAAGATTTTACTTTTGAGAAATTGTCATTTTATGTATCTAGACGCTTTTCAACCGCTGGTTTTGGAACTTTGCTGTGCTTCCTGCATCATTTTCAGTGTTATAAAGTGGGTGTTGAGGGAGCGATCACTGTAGAACAGTTGATAGGTTGGAGCTGTTCAGACTACTCTTGTTATTTCTCAAATGCTTCCATCATTTTTCTTTCACGCTACGACGCGAGTGTGTACATGTGTTTGGTTTTCGTTTCACTGATTCTCATTGAAGATTCGTGAATTAACGACGAAAGAATCAGTTGCCTCGGAAAGCAGAAGGTTTGGTTCTCAACGATCTTGAAGACACGCCCATGTAGTGCAGCGTGTGATATTTGTACTATAAAAGACCAAGTGCTCAAAGTGACGTCTGCGTTTACCGTTTAGACTTTTCATCTCGGGCGCACTTTTAGAAAGCAAAGATAGAGCAGTTGTGTTGAATCACACTACGACAGCTGTTAGCAGAGTGGCGCAGCGGAAGCGTGCTGGGCCCATAACCCAGAGGTCGATGGATCGAAACCATCCTCTGCTATACACACCGTCAGTCTAATGAAGTGAATTTAAACCTTTTTTTTTCTCTCGTGTGTGTGGAAGCTTCACACTTCGTTAATTGTATTCGTTAATCTTTACCAATAGCAGATGCCCAAATGTATCTTTGGTTGTTCTGTGATCCTTCATAGTTTCCTCAATTCCTTCAAATTAACATCCATATCAAAGCAATTATATATATTACAATTAAGGTACATATTAAAAATATCAACGCACATTTGTATAATGCTCATTTAATAATGATTGTCAAGGATTGTCAAGTTCTCCAACAAATCTGTGTTCTAATTTTAAAATATTTTTGCTAAGGATACAACGGGTGTATAAATGAATTCTCCCAACAGCCAGTTAAAAAAAAATTCCACACGTGAGGATGGTTTTCTTGGACATTGACTTAGGTACTGAATTGTTTACTTGTTTTAGTTGCACACGAGTAAAACACGAAGATTTCCTGCAACATTCAAGAGGGTTTGCGAAGAAATCACTTCAATTATTAGCGCAGATTATGTTTACATCATCACAATCTGAAGCACGTCCCTAAGTGCGTTTGACCCACCAGCCATTTGTTTAACAGCTGCACAGGGACACATTCCCGTTGCTTTTCACAAATCACTGGCATTTTTTGCAGCATTTCTTCTGTCCTGAGAAGCAAGTTTTTGTATTTTATCTTTCAGAAGTTGTATGAATTTCTTGAAGTTCAGAAAAAACTTGTTCCAGAAAAGAAATGAACACTTGCTTCAAAGTAAATCAAGACGTATGTATCTCTTGCTGTGTCTGCTCTTATCTGTCCATCTCTCTCTCCTCTTCTCTTACTCTGGCAGTCTGTGCAGAGTTTCTGAAGGAGATGTAACACCACTTGGAAAAGAAGAAAAATTCTCAGGAAAATTCTCAGGCAGAATAAAAAATAATTATTCTCTTCTCAGTCAGATTCATAGCTCAGACTCACACTCAGACAGGATCTCAACTCCGTACTGCTCTCTATCCTCACAATTCAGAACCAGAAGATATTCAGAAAATCAGTGCTGCTACATGAACAATATCAGACAGAACAGCCTGGACTCATGTCACATTTCCCCATTTTATCCTTCCTCCCAGCCCTCTTAGAGACATGAAAGAGCTCCTGGTTCTCCTCTCTGTGAGAGGGCTCAGGGGTCACTGATCTGGCAGCTGTGGGCTCTGTTCCAGGTCGAAAGCAAGAAGGTTCTATTAACGCTTTCCAGGACTTCCAGCCCTTCAGTATTACTTTCTTTACTGTATGTCAGCCTCCCAAAATGTTTATAAATGTTTTATAACACATATGAGTGTGAAATTATTTTATTATTTATATATAGTATTTATGTAATAAACACCAGTAGTGACACTATGATCAGTATATTGATTATTTGTAGCCGATGGTCCGATGGTCATGTCTACAATAGTGACCATTTGACCAGTCTGTAGCTCTGAGCAGTGGGACTCAGATCACACAGAAGACCTGCCTGTGTGTGATTCCATACCAGCCCTGGGATTCAGCTACTCTCACAAATGTCTCACAGACCGTCTTATAAATTTACAATTAGATGAAGTCATGTAACAGTTTTACAGATAATTTAAATAATCAGACAGCAGTTTTGGCAGTGGATACATCTCCACATGGGGGAAAGAAACTGAAATATATGTGCTCACTGTAAAGTAGGAAGAGGTGGTCAGACAAGCAAAACAACTTTGCAGATAATGTGAAGTGACATTGTTTTGTGTTAATCAGCTCACAGATTTCGCTTCATGTGCCTTAAGCTGTGCAATTTGTATGGTTGTTGAATGAGATTGATTTCTTCACAAGCCCAGTCAATTGCCAGTGGAGAGCTTGCCGGCTCACACCTTCATGAAGACTCTCTTTAAGATTTCATTGTCAAGTCGCCTCCTTTGCATACAATAGTAGCACCGACACTAAGAGAAAGGATGAGAAATGGCGTTTATCAAGCGATTGCAGTGTTTGTTTGACTGAGGATCCTTGTGTGCCGAACTGGCCTCTGGAGAAGTGTAGTGCAGTAAAACAGAAGGTTTGTGTCACTCAAGATTGTTACAGAACAGAACAATACAATTACAATACTTTTATGAGAGTAAATATTACTGGTGCATCACAGTTCTTATAATGGTGAAAACAGGAGCACCTTCTCTACATTTTTGACTGAAGTATTTAAACGGAAAGAAATACTATCACTATGCAATGTTCTAGTCTGATGAAACAATGTATAGAATTAGGTGACAATATCGGAATTCATTCAAATGCACAAGATTAATTTTCAGCAACAAAAAAAGTGCTTGGAAATATTTTACAAGAATGAAACCTTACATTCACCCTCTACATTAGCAGAGAACAGTAGGACAGAAGGTTAGTGTCACTGGACACTGCGTCAGAGAGGCCGATCTCTTCTCCCTCATTATGCAGGCTTACCCACTCATGATGAACTGTACTCCAGCGATACTCAGCTGCCATCATCGACTCAGACATGACGTTCATGTACATATTATACCCTAATATGTCACTGCGTTACAATAATTTGATCAAAACAACTGGTGAAAAAATAATAATCAAATATTTCTTTCCTTCTTTTAGTAGATAAAGACTTTATCCAAAAAAGAAGCATTTATTCCTTTCCTCTCCTACCAGCCCTTACAAGTCACCCAGTTTTTAATTTAGAGCTGGATTAAAGCTCTAGTCTCTTGGTGTGAGTTGGAACCCCACTGCTGCCAAATATCTCCAACTATCTCAGTGTTAAGAAGCAAAAAACACACATTTGCTGCAGAAGTAACAGGAGAATTTGTGCCATTCAGCCTTATAGCGTGATGTCATTTTCTCATGCTCATTTTTAGATGCTTGTGATCGAATCTATGATTCTTATGAGTGTGCCCTCGATAAAGGTAGCACAGATATAACGTGCCAAGTTTTCAGAGAACCGCATTAAATACAGGTCAGAAGAAGGCGACAAAGTGTCCGCTAGGCAGTTCAGCGATTTCAACGGTGTTCTCTGTTGACACCCGACGTTCTCCAAAAGAGTAAGGTGTTGGGAGTGTGGCTGGGTGGTCTAAGTGCTGGGGTTGTGCTCCATTTTCTTCGCTGGGTTAGGTTTGAATCTTGCCGCTGCTAAGTGTTGGTGGGTTAAGACCTTCCTTCTATTGCGACTTCAATGGGTAAAAGCTTTGCTTGACAGTCTGTCGAAAGACTGAACTAGGTGTTTCAAGATAGTCTTTGTCAACTTAACATCAAGGCATAAAAAAGCCTCATTTTGTGTTCCCAACAGCAATGCTCTTAGGTCCCTTCAGCATTATGCAGGGAACAACATCTGCCGTGATCACTTTTGAGTCAGTGTGAATCGAAGTGTGCCGCAATTGTTTTTAAAATTGGTACTGTAGGCATGGTGCATTTGTCTGTGAAACTTGAATGCTGTGCTTTTTCACGCAGAATCATCGGCAGGAGCAAAGCTTATTCAATCTTTCCGCACAGCGCTCCATCAGAAATACTTTGTCCAAGTTTTGAAGAGATTGTGGGATTCTCTGCACACGTTCACATCGCGTACCTCAGACAACACCACCATTCGATGGGAAATTGATTCTGCTTCTTGCAGTTGTTCCTGTGGTTGGAGTAGTTACAAAGTTGCACTTTCCTCCACCTTCTGCTATAGTATTCACTGGGTGAGCTTCATCATTTGGCTCAGAAAGGTCAACTGTGCTTCGGAAAAAATCAGCTGCAGTGTCGTTATTTTGTCGGTGAGTATGGCTGTCTTTTAAAGCACATGAAAAACACGAGTTTGTGGATTTCTCCAAATAGCAACGAATTCAGTTGTGCAGTGCTTTACTGCTTTCAGAGGGTCTATTATCGACACTGCTATAGTAGAGAAACGACATAATCACAAACGCAACCATTTGTGCTGGCTGTTTCACTAAGTATTAAGCTTTTTCAACTATCACATGATTTTAACTAATTTAACATCATCTCCAGGAGAGCACCTTGCACTGCTCACTGAGCTGATGTACAGTATGTGCCCATTTCTCAAAAATTAAATATCATCTAAACTGATTTTTTCTATTTTAAATGCTTTCCTACTCTTTTAATATTTCAGTTAAATCTTGAAGTAATTTCCATTGATATTAATCCTAGTCCCGATGAACGATTCTGGGACATGGTGTACCTTGAATAATGTTCTTATAGGTTTCAGTTTGGAAAAGTGCGCTCTCCAGAAGCTACCGAAACCTCTAATGGTCGCACAAAGCTTAATGCAATAGCAACGTTTGGGGTTGAAAAAGAATATTACTTGCTATGAATACGAACACTGTTACATGAGGCGCATAAGGACTATTTTAGCTCAGATCATCAATTTATCTTATATTTCTACTCCATTAATATCGCTATTGAGTGTTAAAGGTAGGTCCTGGCAATACTTCATGAGATCTTCTTAAGAAAACTTAAACAAATATATTTCCAGTGCTGAACAAAAAGTAAAAAATACAGATTATGTGCAACTGATAAAATCTCTCTTCCAGGGATGTTGTAGCCACATGCAAATTACTTCATCAGCTTTAAAAGTTTCTTTTGCATTTATAAGATGATCAGCATGACACTCAAAACATACCTGTATTCAGTAAGCGCTGAGTCTGCTGGCTGAGCAAGTTGCCTCCTCACACACAATAGCAGCCCCGAAGCTAAGATAAATGAAGAGAAATTGCTTTTATTGGGCACTTTTCATATCCGATGAGCTTGACATCTCCCAAGGGTGATGGAGTTCTTTTGCGACACTGCTTTTCCCTTTTTTCTTCTTTCTGTACTCTGATGGAAAAAAAACGAGAAAGCATGTAAGGGAAAAATGTATTTTTTTTCATGGAGAAAATGTGCACCAGGAAATGTTTTGTTTTGAAGAAGTGATTTAACATGATACATGACCTAATTTACTGTAGCAAATGCTCACACTGCAAGGTCTGCTTTACTACAAGAGAGAAGTAGAGTGAAGATGTCATAATTTCACTGCCTTGTTGAAGAAAACATTTTTTCTTTGAATTCTAAATCAATCAGAATTTCAGAATGACACACAAACCCTTTGTCTGTTTTAAAGATATGATATTTTAAAACTGATAAAAATGTAGAAAACACGTTTCTCACTAAGAAATTTTAGATGGGGTGGTATATTACTAGTTGCAGCGCTAAACTCACCATGGTGCAATTCTGTTACATGATTGGCCAGTGGTTTAATGGAAAACGCATCTGTTTTTGCATCATGAGATTGTAGGTTCGACTTCTACCGGATTCGTGTGATTTTAAATCAGGCTCCTCAGAAATAGATGTCCATTATGTGAATGAACCGCACCTGAAAGCAAACGTTGGGTCAGGTTTCCTTTCTTTCCTGCATGAAATAGCAAATTGTTACAAAAAGCACCAGCTAATGTCCAATAGCGTTGGTCATTTTAATTAACATGAATATACTGTAAGGTCTTGGTACATGGGAGTAGATTTCATCCACAATTTAAAAAAGGGCAAATAATATTTATTTTATTTAATACAAAAGTGACCTAAAACTCTGTAACTTTCAGGTTAGCTTGAACCTGTAATAAAAAAGGGGCCTGAAACCGTTCTGTGATGTAACTGTCTTACGTATGTGATGTTTCAGAGATGTGCAGTGTGCCTTTTCTCTTGTCGTGTTCAAAATGACTCGCTGTGCAATCTCTTGAATGTGTGTTCTGTACTGCTCTGTTATTTCATTTAGATTATCTATGTGGTATACAGATAAAACTGGACTGCATGGTGTAATGTCTGGGTTCAGCACCAGCTGGACCTGAAAACACATCAGCCGATCTCGACATTATTTGAACACACAACCTTCTGAGGTGGTGTCAGATGTGCTACCATTGCACCACCAGGTCACTCCGTAGAAGTGCTTTTAATTCCCCCAAGGAGAAAAATCAGCGTCCCTGAAAAAGTGGTTTTTTCATTCTCTCCTGTGAGGATGCCGGTCTTCCAACGAGGGTCTCTTCTTCCCAGACCACAGATTATTCTTCCTGTCTGGCTCTCACACAGAGAGCAGACACACCGACTCCAATAATGTGTTTACTACATCTGTAGATCTGACCCTCTACAGCCCTGATATTCCTGGACAGGATCCCATATTGAGCAGTATTTATCGTGTTGTGAACTTACAGTGTGTACACAATGCACTTTATACACAAAGTAAGTGTTTTTGTAACTCTAGGACGTTTTGTGAAAATGTTACTGGCATGCCAAAATTGCACCCTCAACTGAACAGTCCCACCCCCCTCAGTTTTGGATAAAAGGTTTGGATAAAAAGTTTTTGAACACTTTCACTTAACTTGCCCCGTAAAAAATAGTTGTACTTTGTCAATGGTCAGATAACTACACTAACCCCGAATTCACAGTTACTACATCGGACTGTTTGATGTGCAGGAGGGCTATCCGTCCAGGAACAGCATGTTACATAGTGTCTATGTTTTGGGGTGTCAACATTATTACGACCTTATTTGCTCAGGTGGACCACTGCCTTGCAGTTGTTTATCCTTATACTTATAGTACAATCGTTATATAACTAGGACTGTAGTTATAGAAGTTTGTACTTTCTGTTGGTTTTACAATGATTTCTTAATGATTCAGAACCTCGTTACTGTTGATGTTGTTGCAAAAATGAACACATATGGTTGATGCTCCAGACAAAAATAATCACGTGAGTTCTGATGAACGTGGAACTGTTCTTCATCACTAAATACCAGATTGCTTGTCGTTATCTTCTAACATGAAATACTAATCTGTGGCATGCTTGTGAGAATTCACTTGGATGGTTGCAACGGCTCCGTTTAAACCAAAATATCACTGCCCCCCTCAGGATTTCAGATGCCCCCCTACAGATCATTCACCTGGCGCCAGTCCTGGGTATAATGTTGAACATAGCTGCCTTGAAAGCAGTTAATCTGGGTGTGATTCCCACCTGATCCATCGACAAACCTTTTCCAATGAATCTTCGATCGATTTAAAAAAGTCTTGAAACTGGTAGGCTAGGGAAGAAGCACTGTTTGAGTGCACTGAGGAAAATGTGCTACTGTGCTGTGTTGCTCCAGTAGCGCAATTGGTCAGGTTGGGGTGCTTTTAAAGCGTAGTTATGTTGAGGTTGTGAGTTAAATCATCACATGGAGTAGTTTCTGTTTTCAGCTACAGAAACTCGCTGTTGAATTTAAGTCTGTTCTTGTGTTGCTTTTTCTGCTCGATGGAGCTGTGTTAATGCAGGCACACCTGCTTCCACGTCAAGTTATTTTATTGTTGCTCACAAACCAACACACTGCAGACACCTCTGATATTGTCACTGCTTGTGAGCCACATGTTCCTGCTGTCAGCCTACCATGTTCATGCACATCTAGAAATATTACTGTTACAGTATAGGAGCGAACAAACGAAACGAAAGCACACCAAGTTTAAAAAGGTCAAAACATGTCAAAGCCCTTCCTCGACGAGGATGGGGTTCAAACCTACTTGTGCAGAGTATCATGTATTAAGAAGTTGTTGTTTTAACCACTAGGCCACCTCCATACACACTTTAGCGCCTTCCGGACATGAGTTGGCTCTTTCCCCATGCTCGAGGGTAATTTTCCTCTTCCACCTACAATTTCAACATTTACCTTGGGAGATGTCAAACCACAGAGCCCGTGCTGCGTTTCAGTGCCGGCTGTAGTGGACACCCCGTTGAACATAAAAAGCAAATTGAGCTCCTTGGACATAAGCCATTTCTCGTCACTTGCTCAGCGAGCAGGCTCAGCGCACACTGAATGCAGGTGTCTCAGAGCAATTGAGATGTGTCCAAGTGGCTGTAAAAGGGATATTTGATGCCAGTGCCGTGGCTTAGTTCTCCGACAGCAGGCGTAGCGGCGCGCCGGTTGGAGTATTCTCAGTCGCATTTAATGGGAACGTCATGGCAGCGTCAGCTCAAACCACCAAATGGAGACGGGTGTGCCGACAAGCTGACCCTGCTGATGCGGGATTAACACTAGGATGAGAGAATGCTGTGGCTTAGTTGGTTAAAGCACCTGCCTACTATACAAGAGATTGTGGATTTGAATCCCTGTGGTGCCTTCCTTCCTGTCTTGCTGCATAGTTTATCATTATGGACAGCAACATGCTTCTACATTAAATTTAATGGATGTGTTCATTCAATTTTTGGAACAACTTGTTTTTAAAAAAATCCATACAAATTGCGAAAGATAAAATACTCATCTGTTTTGTCAGTGCAGAGGAATTACTGCCAGCTGGCAAGGAAACAAAAATGATTTTTTTGTCTTTAGTCAAAAACCTGTGAATGTAGAAAAAAGGTGATGTGCGTTAGTTTCTATGGCACAGTCAGTCAGCATATCCTTCAGTTAAACATAACGTTGGTAAATCAAAAGTCCCCAGAGATGCATTTCAAATTAATCTGACCTCAACCGTCTCCCCTAAATGTGATGGGGTTTCTTTGGATGTCCTTTAGCATTCTGATAGTTGCAGAGATTTCAAACTTTTGGCTAACTACAAGAAGTTAATAGTTGAGTGCCTAAGTCAATATCACCGGGAATGTGACTATGTAAACTTAAATAGTATTCAAAATATTGCAATTTTGTTGTAGTTTAAAAATATATTTTAGCTGGGGATCCTCAAATGATGAGGGTAGAAAAGAGAACTATTCGACACCATCAGGAGTGCTTAACGTGTGATAAAAGTGTTTTTTAATCACAAAGTGAAAATAGTGAATTTGTCTTTCACTTAGGCGTTCATCAAAAGCTCATTAAACAATGAAAGAGAGGCTCGTGTTCCGAATTCTCTTCTTGTCTCATTGTCTTGCTTTGATTTTTAAAATGTACACTGTTGGCTATTCACTCTTCCTAACACGATTAAAGAGCCGAGTTTAGTTCAGAGGTAAAGCATCTCATGCATCGTATGAAGCTCTGTTTTCTATCACCAGCGTCTCCACTCTGATTTCTTTTTAAGCGCGATATCTTTTTTGTGATTTCTTTCGTTTGAATTCCCTCATGTGTGAATTTCAGCGCGACACATAAACTCGTTTGTCTGTTTTTAAGAGATGCAATTTTTAAAACAGACAAAATGAAAGACTGTTTAACTAAATACACATAGAAAACGTGCACCTAATTGAGAAAATTTGGACTGGGGCGATGTATTATTGTAGCAGCGCAAGCTCACAGTGGTGCACTTGAGGAATGCGGTACAAGGGCCAGTGGCGTATTGGATAACGCATCTGATTATGGATCAGGAGACTTTAGGATCGTAATGCTCTTAAACCCAGTACCATAACCGTAGTGTGTTCAGTCCTACACAACCTTTCTATCGACTGAATAAGCCTCCTGTTCCATCTCCATCTTCTTCCCACACATTCCGGCTATTTCAGCACCATTATTGTTGGACCACAGTCACAGATACGTAAGGGACACTATTCTGAAGAACCGTCTTAAATAAATAACGTTGCAAAAGGTAACAATAATGTTTTCTTAACGTAACCTTACATTTGGGCGTACAATACAATTTTCTGTACCCTCAAATAAAACAAAATCTTACTGCTTTCTCCTGAGAAACACAAGTGTAGTGTTAAATCACAATAAATAATACAACAAATATACTAAACTAACACCCAGATGTGACAACACACAGCTATGACAGAACACATTGAAGACTTAAAAGCCCTTTAAATTTTTATTTCCTTAATTTCCATTCTCTTCCCTCCCCAGGATAACTGAAAACTAACTATAATAAAGACTGTATATGCATTACTTGTAATACAGCTACTAATAAAAATATACATGGAACATATACATAATTATTAATAAATAACACTTTTATTAGTAAATACGTGTAATGATAACATTCATTGTGAATATTTGTGGTGTCTGGAAAGCAATTTTAGTTAAATATAATAATAATTTTCAAGCAAGTGGTGCATAAGCTTGTTACTTAATGAGTACATTATTTCCATTACATTCAAGACAGTTCTAATGTGATCGATTGTTCTGCTTAGTCCGCTACTGAGTAGCTTAAAACCTATGAAGAGGTGGTTTAAGCTAGACTCCTAATGCAGTAACATCTAACGGGCAGCAGCTGTTATTTTAGGTTTGTTGCAATTGAGAACAGGTTTAGTACAGAGCTGCTGACAAATTTCAGTGGAGTTTATTGTATAAGGGTTTATTGCAATTGACCCATTGTAGCTACCAATCAGCAGCAAGGAAAAACAAACTTCACTTGTGCCTTTTAAAAAAAGGGAAACAGAGTAGTAGTTTATGTGGTAATTTCAGGTACAATGTAAGAACTAAAGTTATCTACTCCCATAGTAATGCGTGGGGTCCTATAAATAGAAAAAAACAATTTTAACCCGAAAACACAACAAACACAAAACAAGAAGTCTTCCAGGAACCTAGGTAAATCCCTGTAGTAGTCTAACAACTACAAAAAAAAAAAACAAATGCAACAACTTCAAAAGAAAAAGAACATTAAAAACAAATCTGGGGAACAACAAAAACACAGAGTCTAATTCGAGAGCTTTTTCAAGTCTTCAGTGCTCCTCTCGTCTCAGTAGACCTCTCTCATATATTTGTGTACAGGTCAGCTGGAGGTACACAGCTGATGGTAATTTAAGTAGGGAGCTGCGTCAGAATGCATGGGCTTCAAAGGAAAAAGTCAAGGTTTATTCCATGCTGAAAAGAGAAGGAAACACAATGTTTCAGCTGTGGAGCCTTATTTGATTGTGACTCGAAGTAAACCTTTACTTCTTCGTTTGATGTTAATTTATCTCCATCAGATACCTAATAATATCTAAACTTGACAGTTGCTTTCAGTAGCTAAAGACGCTGCTCCAGGTGAGGCTCGAACTCACAACCTCGGCATAACTTCGCTGTGCACTGCTGTATAAGAACCGCGCGCTGACCGATTGCGCCACTGGAGCTGTGCAAAGTGTGCTCCTCATACAGACTGACGCTGCAGAAACACAGGGTGAAAACGGTTTCGGTTGTGGATCCATCTATACATGGGGAACACTGAAATAGCAAGGAGAATACAAGAAAAGAAACTGAAAGAATTGTGCTAACAGCAAAGGGGGACGGAGGGAGGTGGTCGGACAAGTAAATCAGCCTGGTAGATTGTTTGTAGCGACATTTTTGAGTCAATCGGCACACTGATTTCTCTTCATGTGCCTTGAACTGTGCAGTTTGTATTTTCGTTGTAGATAGGTTTCTTCAGAAGTCCAGTAAATTGACAATAATGGAGAACTAGCTGACGCACCCCGTCGTGAAGACCCTCTGTAAGGTGATTACACGTTTCATTTTCAAGTCGCCTCCTTTACACTCAATTGCTTCCTCGACACTGAGAGAACATGAGAAATGGCTTCAATTTCAATGTGAAGCGCAGTTCAGGCTCGATGGCTTCACATCTCCAATCAATCAAATAAAATTGCAGTGAAGCGATCTAAATAAGACTCTGAAGTACTGGGAAAGATGATTATTTTGAGCGTGCCTCCCAGGGTCTGCTACGAGGCTGAAGTTGGCTTCTTATTCGCCAGCTTCTTATGCTTGTTTTTCGTTCCACCTTAAATGCTGCTGCTGTGATGTTATGTCGCCTTTCGCCTGTAGATGGCTCTCTTCGATCAGTACTAATCCGGCTGGAAAACTGTAGACATCTTCACTGAAAGGGAATATCCAAATAGCGACTGTCCAAACTATATTTTTGTATGGAATATATTTCAGAAAATCGCAAACCAATTTTAAAAACTCACCATAACACGGACTTACACTGGGAAAAAGTGATTGCACTTTCTGCTTATTTCTACGGCCTCCCCCCCGATTATGAAAATGTCTCACAGTTCTGACACTGATGTGTGAAAGACAATGTAACAGACTATCAAAATCCTGAAGTACAAACAATTTTAATGCACCAGTTTTTTAAATATGACCCTCTGATCTTGGCATGTCAGAATACATCGGGAAAAAATATGGCACGAATTGCAATGTCACGCATTGTTGAGAATATCACTGACCTTGCCGATATTTGCAGGGGATACGAATGTTTTGCACATGTTGAACTACAACATGTAAAAATTGAGCTCCTTAGTCAATATCACTGGGAATGTCCAATAATGACGTACATCAGTAGCCTCAAAGAAACTTAGACTCACACATGGAGTTTTATCTTTGTATGGAGATTGGGAGAATTAATTTATACTCTCGTTGCTCATTAGCTAAATTATTTTAAAAATATGACACAGATTTGTTTGAGAAACTTGTAATTGCCTTAAAGAGAGTCTTCTTGAAGATGTGCACCAGCTAGCTCTCCACTGTCAATTGACAGGACTTGAGAAGAAACTGTTCTCATACAACCAACATACAAATTACACATCTTAAGGAACATGAAGAGAAATCCGTGTACTAAATAACATAAAACTGTCGCTGCAAATTATCACCAAGCTGTTTTATGTATCTGACCACCTCTTTCCTACTTTGCAGCGAGCACAATTCTTTCTGTTTCTTCATTGCTATTTTACTGTCTCTTTCCCCCATGCGGAGATGGATCCACAGCCGAAACTTTAGGTCGGTTCCTGTTACTCTGTCCGATTGAAAGAGCTGTATGAAAGGCACTCCCATCTCTGCAGGAAAGTTATTGCTGCTCTCAACACAATATACTGCAGCCAAATGTGATAGCGATACTGTCACTGCCTGTGGGCCACGTGTTCCTGCTGTCAGCCTATTATGTCATGTTCATCCACACCCAGAAACATTACTGCTGTAGCACAAGAGTTATAGGTGCAGTTGATAGAGCATGAATCTCTTAATCTCAGAACTGTGGGTTCAGTCCCCACATTGGGTCCCTCTGTGTCAGTTTTATCCCCCAAATCCTCCTAGCATGACCTGATGGTGTAACAGTGATACCCAGTACCCAGCGTAATTCAGCTTTCTTTCCACTTGATTCAGATTTTGATCTGAAATCATCGGCCGAACAAAAGTTTGTCTAAATCGAGGGAGATCTGCTCTCAATCAAGTATTAAACACTTCAGCATTTACTGTTTGAATACTGCACTTTGTCAAAACACTGCAGCTTCTTAAGCTAATAAGTAACGGTTTTTGAGCATGCATTGTATTGTTAATGCTTATATTAAAAAAGCATAAATTCACATAATGGAATTTTGACGGAACAAAGTAGTCCAGCCCCTTTACAACATTACATACCCACTGATTAAAGCTTAAAACTACAGTAGCAGGAGTAATAATAATGGCAAGAACATGTTTGGAGTTCGGCATTTCATTTATTCTGCGGAAACATCGTATCGGAATGAACTGCCCGAGATAAAAGAGTAATTGCAGCTTCAGATCATATTTTCCAGAGCATTGCATTGTTCTGTTCATGCTGACTACACGCTTTAAATTTGTAATTTACTGCAAGCGTTGCTTTTCCAGATTTTTCTGAAATTCCTCGCATTTGACTTGACTTGAACTTTATTGCCATATGTAACCGGTGCTGGTACAATGGAATTCTTACTTACAGAAAGTCTCTCGATTGTAAAACAAGTGTAAAAAAAACAAAACAAAGTGCAAACAGTGCATCAAGACAATGTACAAACAAACAATAGACAATGTGCAAGTAAACATGCAGACAGTTTGAATATAAACAATACAGACGTGTAAACAATGACTGGAGACGTACAATAAATAAATTAAAATGAGGTAGATGGTGATGGTGTAGGTGTGGTCCGAGGGGGATGGCTAAATGTGTTCGCCAGTCTCACTGCTTGTGGATAAAAGCTATTGAAGAATCTAGTGGTAAGTGTCCGTATGCTCTTATATCTCTTGCCTGAGGGCAGTGGGGTGAAGAGCTCATGCCCGGGGTGGTGACTGTCCTCTGTGATGGCCAGAATTCTACCACGGCAGCGGTCCTCATAGAGCTGTTTAATCTTGGTGAGACCGCAGCCGATGATCTTCTGGGCCATATTTACCATTCTCTGCAGTGCCTTTCTTTCTCGCGAAGAGGTGTTGCCATACCACACGTTGATCCCGTTGGTGAGGACGCTCTCGATAGTGCAGCGGTAGAAGTTCACCAACACATGTATTGGCATCCCCCATCGCTTGAGGCACCTCAAGAAATAAAGGCGCTGCTGAGCCTTCTTCATGATAGAGTCAGTGTTCACAGTCCAGGTTAGATCTTTAGAGATGTGAATTCCCAAAAACCTAAAGCTGGTGACTGTTTCCACTTCCGTTCCATCAATACTGAGTGGGCTGTGAGTGTGTGGCCTGTGTCTCCGAAAGTCCACTATTAGCTCTTTCGTTTTCTTTATGTTCAAGTCCAGGTTATTGCTATGACACCACCGAAGCAGCTGTACAACTTCATCCCTGTAAGTGGACTCGTCATCATCACTGATCAGTCCTATTATAGTGGTGTCATCGGCAAACTTAATGATGTGGTTGTTGCTGTGTCTTGCTGTGCAGTCGTGAGTAAATAGGGAGTACAACCTTGGACTCAGACAGCAGCCTTGTGGGGTTCCAGTGCTCAGGGTGAGTGGTGTTGATGTTTTATTGCCTATCCGCACCACCTGTGGTCTCTCGATAAGAAAGTCCAGCAGCCAGTTGCAGACAGAGTTGCACAGACCTAATCCCCTGAGCTTTGTCACCAGTTGACTGGGTATGATGGAATTGAATGCTGCACTGTAGTCCAAAAACAGCATTCTCACATACGAGTTCTTAGTGTCCAGGTGTTCCAAGACTGTATGCAGAGCCAGGGAGACAGCATCATCCACTGATCTGTTGCTCTGGTAGGCGAACTGCAGGGGGTCCAGGGACTCTGTGATGGAGGAGTTGATGTGTGACAACACCAGCTTCTCCAGGCATTTTATCACCACAGATGTTAATGCTACTGGGCGGTAATTATTCAGGCATGCCACTTTTGTCTTTTTGGGGGTTGGAACAATAGTGTTTTTTTTAAAGCAGAGCCAGCACTAAAATATTTCATTCCCGTCGCTGAATACATCGTGGAAACGGTATTTGCAACGGAATGCTGTCACACATGAAACCTTTTTGTTTTTCGGTTCTGAAGTTTGAAAATGAAAATAAAACGGGGGTCACCTCATAGGCTTGAAAGAAGTCCAAGCAGCATAAAAACCCACGAATTCTCACAAATTGTGTTGCATTGTGCTGCACCTTTCTTCTGCTGCTTTTTTAAATCAGCCTTAAACATTTGAATGCATACCTTACTGCTGCTAATCACATTCACGTGTTTACGAAGCTTTTTTCTGTCCGTTATGTTTTTGCTAAGCAGTTTCTCCATTTTCCTCGTACTGTGATTGTGAGCGAGCACAACAACACTGAAACAGTGTAAAGACAGATAAAAAAGTCAGGGTAAAACGCCTGACTGTCGGGAGTGGGATTTGAACCCGTGCCTCTATTTGGAGAGCGAAACACAAAGCTTAAAAGACATGAAGCTGTGAATTTGCTGTTTTAAACCGCTTGGCTATCCTGAAAAATGTGTGCTGATTGTACCAGTCGCATCCGATTTTCCGTAACTTTAGAACGATTGATATGACTGGACGAACACAATTTATGGCGTTTAGCATGACATGGAAAACGGTACCGGAGCATTCGGGTCCGGACTACCAGACTCAGAAACAGTTTTTACCCCCGCACTATCAAACTATTAAACTCCCAGCCTCTCTCACTCTCTCCTCACCTCTCACGTATGATCTGAACCTCACGGTGCCTTCTTTCTTACCAAAAACCCAAACACACATTGAAAATCTACCTCTACCATACATGTCAAAAGCTCACTCCCCATCATTTCTATCCCTTTATTTCATTCTTTTGATGCATATTTTTGCACATAACCTGTTACCTTTTTGTTGTTTTGCACACTGCCTGTTGTTGTTTTTTGCACATCGGCTGTTGTCTCTTTCTTTTGTTATACAATTGTATTGTTGTTGTGTTTTTTTCTTTGTACTACTTATGTCCGAGAGCTAGCTAAATACCATTTCGTTATTCCATATACCTGCGTATGAGTATAATGACAATAAACTTGAACTTTTAACTTGAATTTGAACTTGAACTTGACAGTCTTGCAGGCAGTATATTATTTTATCGTTTACTCGTATAAAAAAACATGGTCTTCTCGTTCCTAAGTCAGATTTTTAGTGCTTTCGAACGTAACTTCCAACCTGGACTGACAGCTCACCCGATCTGTTTGTGATCAGACCGTGGAGTGGGGGGCTGTACCAAGCGCACGTTCCTTCCCAATGCTGAGGCGATCATTCAGAAGATGGGTGTGAAGAGAGATAAGCTTTGTCGACTAAAAAACAAGGCAGGATATGCACGAATACTAATCACTGGCGACAGTTATGCTCTCTTACTATTGAGATCCCTACATTGCAAGTTTTTTTAAGACTTTGAAACTAAAGGAAAGCGGTGACAAATGAAACAGGCACAGGTGGGGCTTGAACCCACGCTCTTCAGTTTACGAGGCCAACGCCTTACCACTTGGCCAACGCGCCTTTGAGTAAGCATGGGAATAAGGTTGTTCAAATTATTTTTTTCTGAATCTGGTTTACATCGCCTGGATGCAGCAACAACAATAAAAGGTATACTTGTCCTTAAACTCGGACGTGATGTTCTGCAGACATGTGCACAATGTCCTGTTTTCTTGCAGTGTAGACATTTTGCTGTTCACGCTCCGCATTCATCTGCTTTGTGCGTTGTTAGTCCGCACCTGTAACATGTAATGTTAGCCGTCCCCTCTTCTTCTGTTTCTCTAGCATGACTGTGTCCTGCTGCTCGGCTTTTGTTTGTAAAGTTTGAGCGAGCGCCCCGTTCAGTGTCACTTTGTCACTGTGGTCAGAAAGCATTCTTGATTCTGCTTGAGCTGCTTCATGAATTCTAGCGACTGTAAGAGCTCTTTCTATAGTCAGCCCTTCCTCCTGCAGCAATTTATAGTCTCTTATGTGCACATTTTTCCACAAGTTGATCTCTTAACATGTCAGTTTCCAATACTCCAAAGTCACAAGATTTAGCCAATTCTCTTAGTGCAGTCACAAAAGCATCAACAGATTCGTCCTGAGACTAAGTTCTCTGCCTAAATTTATGCCGTTCCAAAACCACATTTCTCCGCGGTGTAAAGTAAGCGTCTAAGGCAGCTACAGTCTGTTCATATGTACCTTTTTCTCCAGGGAGATTGGCGAAAATCCGCTGCACGGGAGCCCCGATACAGTGCAGTAATGTAGCACGTCTCACGGCATCCTGAGCTTCTGTAGATCCACCGGCTATTTAAAAAAAATCTGTACGACTCCATCCATATCTTGTATTCCGTATACAAATCCGGAGCTACGAGGTTCAGTAGAAGCGGTGAAAAAAGCCGGGCATAAGCAAAGCTTCTCGGCGCGGCTGCCATATCTTCCAATGGGCAAGCTAAACGAACAGTCAGAAAATTCAAAAGTTCGTTTCTACCAGCAAGAGAACTAAAATCTGCAGTGTTCTGCTCGCTTTGAGTCCGTCAAGCACTCATCTCTCGTCGCCATAAATGTTGTGTATCTTAATAAAGAGACGTTTTAATATTATTTTAACTATTTTGTTAACTACACAGATCATGCCCTTACACCTTATATTCCTGCTTTCTACTCTCGTTCTGTTGTCTCGCGATGTCTACTCACTAAACTACATTTAGCATGACTTCTTGTTGCAGTTGAGCTCAAAGCTGGAGATGATCTCCATATTCTACCGCACTAACTAGTCCGAAACGTAGTACACAGTACACACTTTTTAAGTGAAGTCAGGTTGTTAAAAAATTAAACCAGCGCCCTGTCACAGAAACGTACCCCAGTCTCCCGCGCAACAAGCGGGGGTACTCAGCACTATACTGTACTAACGAGGAGCGCTTGTCTGCAGCTGAGCGTCAGCTCTGTTTATTGTCGGCAGTCATTTCCTCATTTCCAAAGACTTTTTCACCTGCTCTCAACTTTTAAAGACGGTCATAAACGCTCAAGAAGTAATTAATGTCAGTTGGAAGTCTGTTTCTGTTGTCTCAGCTCTTGATAAAGACAAGCCGTGCATGGGAGACTCCCTCCCTGAGGACGTTTGCCGTCACCCTGCGAGGGAGAAGAGCCATCAATCACCAAAGCAACCACTGAGACAGTTAACATTAAACACGTGAAATGCGAGATGTTGTGATTTTTTCCCCCGCTTAAGGCTTCTATCGTTTCTACTCTAACGAGAAAGACCTCTTTATTAGAAGTGAGATTTTAACAAACGTCTCCAGGGGTAACTGCGACCTGAACGCAACGGCATCTTGCCTGTGGTACTTATAATGAAGTATATATTTTATTTCTTTCTACTCGTTGATAAGAAAAAAAGTGAAATCATGTAATTAGGGATATGTCTTTTTTTCATGGGGAAAACTAGCCCGAGCAAATGTAAAGTTTAGAGCAGCGCTCAATAAAAATGATCAGAACCCGAAAGCGCTTCTTATGCGGATCAGTATATTCCGATACCACTGGTTCTGCAGAAGAAATAAGAAAAGCCGAACTCAAAGCAGAAACGTGTTGCCATTACGGGTACTCTGTCTGCAGCTGCTTTAAGATCTACTCACACCGCGATGCCATTAAGGCTACCTAGTTAAAAAAAAAAACATCGTCACCTTTTTGAACGTGATTATTAGACACCCGTTAAATCTCAACCGAGGTTTCTTGAGAGATCGTTCAGCGAGCGAGTAATAAAAAACTACTTCGCTTCCAACCTCTGCTGTCACTGTAAACTCGGACGTGATGTTCTGCAGATGTGCAGTGTGCCTTTCCTCTTGTCGTATTCAAGAGTACTCACTGTGTGAGCCTCTCACTGCGTGTCCTGTACTCTACTGTGATTTAATTTAGATAATGACGTGGAGTAGAGTGACAAGATCTACTTGAATATTTTCGGTTTGTGAAATGAAACACTAAATACACTACTGTAAATACAAGTAATGGACATTTAAAATAACCACAGTACAGCTCGAAGAGTGAAAGATAAAAGACTATTTAGAATGACATTCACAATAGACTTAAGAATAGCACATCCGCCCGAACAGGGACTTGAACCCTGGGCCCTCAGATTAAAAGTCTGATGCTCTACCGACTGAGCTATCCGGGCTCTGAAAGAAAGTCAACACTGTCGGGATCCTCGCAAGTCACGTGTACCATTCCCAGTAGAATGAGTGAGAAATACAGCATGACATGGGTAGTTAAGGGGCTCCCACAGTCCATCTTTCCTCACATTACTGATTTTTTTCAATAGCATTTTGACCTTTTTTCACATTCAGATTTTTTTCACATTTAATAAAATCTTTTAATCAACAACATTAAAAAGAAAACAAATGGAACATCTTTTGGAACAATAATTAAAAAAAAAACTTTCAATGCCTTGGTTGTATACGTGTGCACACCCTTTATAAAGGGAGTTGCAACAGTGCTGAAATTTAAAGAGCATTTTTGTAGAGAAAACAGCCTTGATGTTAAGCTTAGGGAGCCTGTCTTTTAGAAATTCTATTTCTTAACACCTTGCACAGCCTCCCGCCAGACTAACAAATATTTTTTTGGAGAAATTGACTCACACACCGGAAGACACTAACGTTTATTTACGTTAGAGCATGTGAATAACAGTTTAACCGAAAAAGGTTGTAATTGTGATTTTGTTAAAATTCAATAAATCGTCTATCAACAGTTAGAATTCATTTAGAAATTGTTTTATTTCATAAACTATAAGACAATTAAGAGAGTTTATAGGTCATATCCGTCGCTTATGTTCTTTTAACTCTAGCGTTCAGGATCCAAACCCAGGTGCGGACGATTGTGTTTCTTGAATCTCTTGTAATCATCAAAAGTCGATGTGTTGTCCTTCAGTACTTTCTCGAGTTGTGCCATGGATATTTTATACGATCAATACTTGTCATGCTCTTTTGCATTTTCCTTAACAAACGGAAAAAGTTCAAGGTGTGTTTACGGCTGTGCTTCACATCTACACGAGAGCAGTACAGGACACGGAGTGAGGAGTTCGTGAAGCTTTCAGTTTAGTGCTGAGTTCAGAAGGAGGATTCGCTCGCTGAATGATCAATCAAGAAATCCCGGGTGAGATTCAACAGGTGTTTTCTGCAACAGCCACGACAAGTGTGAAGCAATCTCTGGATTTCCTGACTTTGAACTAAATTATTAGTTCAAATAATTTAGGATTTAACAGAACTAAAAGAGGTACATTTAAAATAGCAGCGCAACCCTGCAGCACGTCGAGTTTAATTGTGTAAACTGCATTTAATTGTGTAAACCTGGCTCTCTTTGAACACGAGCAAAGAGTTCTCACTCAACAGAAGATTGCGATGCGAGTACTCTAATATAAAAGCACCTGGAGATACCAGGGATTGAACCCAAGACCTCACACATGCAAAGCATGCACTCTACCACTGAGCTACATCCCCGATGATAAAGTTTATGGAACAGACTTAGAGATGTGCAAATGCTCACTGATCACACCACTCACGAAGAATGCCTGCAGTTTCCCACTTTCACGTTTCTTCTACTACAGAGTAAATTCATAGGAATGAAGAAATAAGGAAGGAAAAATAATCGCATCGAAGCTTCAAGAGACTGGGCACAAATTAATCTGTTATTTTTGTATCCAGTTACATGGGCGACGGTGGTTGATTCCCAGACGGGGGAGTGCTTTTTTTCTACCTCCTTACTCGACTGTCTTTCAATTCTATTTTATTTGAAAGCTTTTTGCATCTTTTAAGTGCTCTTGATTAAACTATCCATAGAAAAACAGCAGTACTGATGATTTAACGCAAAAGGGTGAAACAACGCCTCAACCACAGGAATGGTAACAGGAAGGATCGTGTTCTTATTTAATATGTCCTTTTGAGATGTCTTGTCAATGCTCACAGGCGGTAGAGCTGAATAATTTACTTTTAGTGGTGTTTTTAAACAAAGATGGAACACGTTCTTTCTATACCAGGAGAAAAGGAGCAGACTTTACCTTTAAGTGGCAAAAATGACACCTTATCAAAGCTAATATTAATTAAAATGATATCACAACAAAGGATTTGAGCCTTGAGCTTTCATTGGACGTCTGTGTCTCCATAACTTTGTAGGTGAGAGAGAGGATTGTAATAATTTGTAGGTGCTTCTCGGAAGTGCGTTGGTGGTACAGGCGCCTTCCAAATAATTGAGTCAGGTTTGAATCCCAGCCAGTGCAAACCCAAATCTTTTCAAGATAATCTGTGGTCCGCTAACACATCTTTTGAAACACTACAACAGGTAACACCCCGTGTGAAACATCGTGAGCATCTGTTAAACCTCTCTACCTACCCGTTCCTCACAGAGACATGACGAGGGTCTAAAGGGACATTTTGAGCCGTAGAAACATTTTATCATTCTGTACTTTCCTGTGCGGTCAGGCCAGTTCCACTTTAACTGCGCCCGACAACGGAGGTCGTTTTGAAAACAACGAGAGTAAAGGGACACTGCACGTCTGCAGAACATCACGTCCGAGTTTAAGGACAGCAAGAGATTGGAAGCTAGGGAGTTTCGGGTCTGTGTTTTTATTATAGGTTCAAGAAAATCTGAATACCTTTTCAAGAAGTATTTCAGAATCCCAGTCAAATCCAGTACAAATGCCGCATAGATCTGCATTGTACAATTAGTATACTGTTTGTCCATTGAATCAAACATGCCTTATGAAGCATTTCTAAAACAGGAGAGATCATTAGGGAATGCGCTTTCCTGTAAAAATAAAATGACTTCAAGGGCACTATAAGCAGAGGTGCTCTACAGGAAAAACTATAGCCAGAGATGCCAAAGAGGTCGAGATTTCACCACATGAGAGAAAGCATCTCAGAAAATGAAGTTGCGGTCGTTTCCACGCGTTATAAAACCACTAGGTCAAACAACAAGAGCTGAAGAGCCGCTGTTGAGAGTAACACGGCCGAGCGCTCTAAGGAGCTGGCTTAAACCTCCAGTCTCTTCAGGAGCATCTGTTGGAGTCGCACTGCTACAGCGCATCTCCTTGTTAAGTATCCGTTTTATTGTTGTTGCTGCCTCCAGGCGTCGGTCTCGTAAACCGAAGATCGTGGGTTCAATCCCCACCCGTACCTGTTTCGTTTGTCTCCGCTTACCTTTAGTTTCAAAGTCTTCAAAAAAAATGTAGGAGTCTCAATAGCAAGAGAGCATAACTGTCGCCAGTGATTAGTATTCATGCTTATCCTGCCTTGTTTTTTAGTCGACAAAGCTTGTCTCTCTTCACACCTATCTTCCAAATGATCACCTCAGCATTGGGAAGGAACCTACGCTTGGTACAGTCCCCCACTCCATGGTCTGATCACAAACAGATCGGGTGAGCTGTCAGTCCAGGTTGGAAGTAACGTTCGAAAGCACTAAAAATCTGACTTAGGAACGAGAAGACCATGTTTTTTTATACGAGTAAACGATAAAATAATATACTGCCTGCAAGACTATGTCAAGTTCAAGTTCAAATTCAAGTTAAAAGTTCAAGTTCAAGTTTATTGTCATTATACTCATACGCAGGTATATGGAATAACGAAATGGTATTTAGCTAGCTCTCGGACATAAGTAGTACAAAGAAAAAAACACAACAACAATACAATTGTATAACAAAAGAAAGAGACAACAGCCGATGTGCAAAAAACAACAACAGGCAGTGTGCAAAACAACAAAAAGGTAACAGGTTATGTGCAAAAATATGCATCAAAAGAATGAAATAAAGGGATAGAAATGATGGGGAGTGAGCTTTTGACATGTATGGGAGAGGTAGATTTTCAATGTGTGTTTGGGTTTTTGGTAAGAAAGAAGGCACTGTGAGGTTCAGATCATAGGTGAGAGGTGAGGAGAGAGTGAGAGAGGCTGGGAGTTTAATAGTTTGATAGTGCGGGGGTAAAAACTGTTTCTGAGTCTGGTAGTCCGGACCCGAATGCAACGGTACCATTTTCCATATCGAACTTGAACTTGAACTTTATTGCCATATGTAACCGGTACTGGTACAATGGAATTCTTACTTACAGAAAGTCTCTCGATTATAAAACAAGTGTAAAAAACAAAACAAAGTGCAAACAGTGCATCAAGACAATGTACAAACAAACAATAGACAATGTGCAAGTAAACATGCAGACAGTTTGAATGTAAACAATACAGACGTGTAAACAATGACTGGAGACGTACAATTAATAAATTACAATGAGGTAGATGGTGATGGTGTAGGTGTGGTCCGAGGGGGATGGCTAAATGTGTTCGCCAGTCTCACTGCTTGTGGATAGAAGCTATTGAAGAATCTAGTGGTAATTGTCCGTATGCTCTTATATCTCTTGCCTGAGGGCAGTGGGGTGAAGAGCTCATGCCCTGGGTGGTGACTGTCCTCTGTGATGGCCAGAATTCTACCACGGCAGCGGTCCTCATAGAGCTGTTTAATCTCGGTGTTTAATCTTCTGGGCCATATTGACCATTCTCTGCAGTGCCTTTCTTTCTCGCGAAGAGGTGTTGCCATACCACACGGTGATCCCGTTGGTGAGGACGCTCTCGATAGTGCAGCGGTAGAAGTTCACCAACACATGTATTGGCATCCCCCATCGCTTGAGGCACCTCAAGAAATAAAGGCGCTGCTGAGCCTTCTTCATGATAGAGTCAGTGTTCACAGTCCAGGTTAGATCTTTAGAGATGTGAATTCCCAAAAACCTAAAGCTGGTGACTGTTTCCACTTCCGTTCCATCAATACTGAGTGGGCTGTGAGTGTGTGGCCTGTGTCTCCGAAAGTCCTATCATGCTAAACGCCACAAATTGTGTTCGTCCAGTCGTATCAATCGTCCTAAAGTTACGGAAAATCGCATGCAACTAGTGCAAGCAGCACACATTTTTTCAGGATAGGCGAGCGGTTAAAAACAGCAAATTCAGATTCGTGTCTTTTAAGCTTTGTGTTTCGCTCTCCAAATAGAGGCACGGGTTCAAATCCCACTCCCGACAGTCAGGCGTTTTACCCTGTCTTTTTTACCTGCCTTTACACTGTTTCAGTCTTGTTGTGCTCGCTGACAATCACAGTACGAGGGAAACGGAGAAACTATTTAGCAAAAACATAACGGACAGAAAAAAGCTTTGTAAACACGTGAATGTGGTTAGCAGCAGTAAGGTATGCATCCAAATGTTTTAGGCTGATTTATAAAAGCAGCAGAAGAAAGGTGCAGCCTTTGTGAGAATTCGCGGGTTTTTATGCTGCTTGGACTTCTTTCAAGCCTATGAGGTGACCCCCGTTTTATTTTCATTTTCAAACTTCAGAACCGAATAACAAAAAGGTTTCATGTGTGACAGCATTCCGTTGCAAATACCGTTTCCACGATGTATTCAGCGACGGGAATGAAATATTTTAGTGCTGGCTCAAATGCGAGGAATTTCAGAAAAACCCGGAAAAGCAACGCTTGCAGTAAATGACAAATTTAAAGCGTGTAGTCAGCATGAACAGAACAACGCAATGCTCTGTAAAAACGATCTGAAGCAGCAATTACTCTTTTATCTCGGGCAGTTCATTCCGATACGATGTTTCCGCAGAATAAATGAAATGCCGAACTCCAAACATGTTGTTGCCATTATTGTTACTCCTGCTGCTGTAGTTTTAAGCTTTAATCAGTGGGTATGTAATGTTGTAAAGGGGCTGGACTACTTTGTTCCGTCAAAATTCCATTATGTGAATTTATGCTTTTTTAATATAAGCATTAACAATACAATGCGTGCTCAAAAACCGTTACTTATTAGCTTAAGAAGCGGCAGTGTTTTGACAAAGTGTGGTATTCGAACAGTAAATGCTGAAGTGTTTGAACCCACAGTTCTGAGATTAAGAGATTCTTGCTCTATGGACTGCGCCTATATAACTCTTATGCTCCAGCAGTAATGTTTCTGGGTGTGGATGAACATGACATAATAGACTGACAGTAGGAACACGTGGCCCACAGGCAGTGACAGTATCGCTATATTTGGCTGCAGAATATTGTGTTGAGAGCAGCAATAACTTTCCTGCAGAGATGGGAGTGCCTTTAATACAGCTCTTTCAATCGGACAGAGTAACAGGAATTGACCTAAAGTTTCGGCTGTGGATCCATCTCCACATGGGGGAAAGAGACAGTAAAATAGCGATGAAGAAACAAAAAGATTTGTGCTCGCTGCAAAGTAGGAAAGAGGTGGTCAGACACATAAAACAGCTTGGTGATAATTTGCAGCGACAGTTTTATGTTATTTAGTACACGGATTTGTTCCTTAAGATGTGTAATTTGTATGTTGGTTGTATGAGAACAGTTTCTTCTAAAGTCCTGTCAATTGACAGTGGAGAGCTAGCTGGTGCACATCTTCAAGAAGACTCTCTTTAAGGCGATTACAAGTTTCTCGAACAAATCTGTGTCATATTTTTAAAATAGTTTAGCTAATGAGCAACGAGAGTATAAATGAATTCTCCCACCCTCCATTCGAAGATAAAACTCCATGTGCGAGTCTAAGTTTCCTTGAAGCTACTGATGTTCGTCATTATTGGACATTCCCGGTGATATTGACTAAGAAGCTCAATTTTTACGTGTTGTAGTTCAACATGTGCAAAACATTCGTATCCCCTGCAAATATCGGCAAGGTCAGTGATATTCTCAACAATTTGTGCCATTGCAATTCGTGCAATTCGTGCCATACTTTTTCGAAATGTATCCTGACATCCCAGGATCAGAGGGTCATATTTAAAAAACTGGTGCATTAAAATTTCTTGTACTTCAGGATTTTGATAGTCTGTTACATTGTCTTTCACACATCGGTGTCAGAACTGTGAGACATTTTCATAATCGGGGGGAAGGCCGTAGCAATAAGCAGAAAGTACAGTCACCTTTTCCCAGTGTAAGTCCGTGTTGTGGTGAGTTTTTAAAATTGGTTTGCGATTTTCTGAAATCTATTCCATACAAAAATATAATTTGGACAGTCGCTATTTATTTGGATATTCCTTTTCAGTGAAGATGTCTACAGTATTCCAGCCGGATTAGTACTGATCGAAGAGAGCCATCTACAGGCGAAAGGCGACATAACATCACAGCAGCACCATTTAAGGTGGAACGAAAAACACGCATAAGCTGGCGAATAAGAAGCCAACTTAAGCCTCGTAGCAGACCCTTGGAGGCACGCTCAAAATAATCATCTTTCCCAGTACTTCAGAGTCATATTTAGATCGCTTTACTGCAATTTTATTTGATTGATGGGAGATGTGAAGCCATCGAGCCTGTACTGCACTTTCACATTGAAATTGAAGCCATTTCTCATGCTTTCTCTCAGTTTCGGGGCTGCAATTGAGTGTAAAGGAGGCGACTTGAAATTGAAACGTGTAATCACCTTACAGAGGGTCTTCACGACGGGGTGCGTCAGCTAGTTCTCCATTATTGTCAGTTTACCGGACTTCTGAAGAAACCTATCTACAGCGAAGATACAAACTGCACAGTTTAAGGCACATGAAGAGAAATCTGTTTGCTGATTGACTCAAAAACTGTCGATACAAATAATCTGCCAGGCTGATTTACTTGTCTGACCACCTCCCTCAGTTCCCCTTTGCTGTTAGCACAATTCTTTCAGTTTCTTTTCTTGTATTTTCCTTGCTATTTTAGTGTTCCCCATGTATAGATGGATCCACAACCGAAACCGTTTTCACCCTGTGTTTCTGCAGCGTCAGTCTGTATGAAGATCACAAGTTGCACAGCTCCAGTGGCGCAATTGGTCGGTGTGTGGTACTTATACAGCAGTGCACAGCAGAGTCATGCCAAGGTTGTGAGTTCAAGCATCACCTGGAGCAGTGTCTTTAGCTACTGAGAGCAACTGTCGAGTTTAGATACTCTTAGGTATTTGATGGAGATAAATTAACATCAAACGAACAAGTAAAGATTTATTTCGAGTCACAATCAAAGAAGGCTCCACAGCTGAAACGTTGTGTTTACTTCTATTTTCAGCATGGAATAAACCTATACTTTTCCATTTGCAGCCCACGCATGCTGTGATGCAGCTCCCTACTTAAATTACAGCTGTGTACCTCCAGTTGACCTGTACACAAATATATGAGAGAGGTCTACTGAGACAAGAGGAGCACTGAAGACTTGATAAAGTTCTGCATTAGATTCTGTGTTTATGTTGTTCCCCAGATTTGTTTTTAATGTTCTTTCTCTTTTGAAGTTGTTGCGTTTGTTTTTTTTTCTGATTGGTAGCTACAACGGGTCAGTTGCAACAAACTGGCTGCTGAAATTTGTCAGCAGCTCTGTAGCAAACCTGTTCTCAATTGCAACAAACCTAAAATAACAGCTGCTCCCCATTAGATGTTACTAAAGTAGGAGACTAAGCAGACGAAGTGGAACAATAGATTACATTGGAACTGTCCTGAATGTAGTGGAAATAATATCGTCATTAAGTAATGAACAATTGCTTTCCAGACACTACAATTATTCACAAGGAATTTTATCAATACATATTTTATTAATAAAAGTGTAATATCTTAATAATGAAGTTTAAAGTTATCTATATTAGTAGCTGTATTACAGGTAATGCATGCACAGACTTTATTATACTATAATGAATTTTCAGGTATCCCGGGGAGAGAACTGAAATGAAGGAAATACATATTTAAAAGGGGTGTAAGTCTTAAATGTGTTCTGTCACATAGGGGTGTTAATTGAATAGATTTGTTGTAATATTATTTGACTCTACACTTCTGTTTCTCAGGAGACAGCATTAATATTGGGGATTTGCGGATACAGATAATAAGTTGTACTATACAGGCAAATGTATGGTTACCTTAATGAAAAAAACTCTTATCATTAACCTTTTCAACATTATTATTTAAGACAGTCTTTCAGAACAGTATTCTCGTATTAGTGGCTATAGTCTAATGATAACGGTGGTGAAACAGGTGAAATGTGCGGAAAGAATTGGAGATGGAACAGGAGACTCATCCAGTCGATAGAAAGCTTGGGTAGGACTGCACAAACACCGTGCCAGTGCTTAGTAGTGTCATTTAAAAACAATACGTGGTTTAACGATATCAACTGCTCTACTGTGAGCTCAGCTCCACAACTAGTAATACATTGCCCACATTTTCAAATTAGATACATGTGTTTTCTACGTGTATGTAATTAATACTTTTTTTGTTTTAACTGATTTAAAGTAGAATATTTATAAAACAGACAAAGGGTTTATGTGTCGTGCTGAAATTCACACACAAGTAAGGAAAGATATCGTGCTTAGGAAGAAATCAAGAGTGGAGACGCCGGCGATTGAAAACAACCACATACTCTACCACTGAACTAAACTTCCGACAACTACTGTATCTTTATCTCCAGCACTTTGTTTTAGGAAGAGTGAGGAGTCTACAAGCCTAGAAAATGTTAGAAGAATTCAGAACAAGAGGCTCTGCTTCACCGTTTACTCAGCTTTCGTTGGACAACTAAGTGAATGAAAAATTTTCACTTTTTGATTAAAGAACATAAAAAACCTTTCTTCCAGCCAGATTCAAACCAGAGAACAAAGTGTTCCCAGCTGTTTCCACTATATTCCTCCGCTCTTACAACTGAGTTATCGAAAACACAGGAAGCCCACCTTTTGTCTTACATAAAGCACAATGTAGTGCAGCGTTCCTATTTATTTAAATCCCAGTTCGAAATCAAATCTCATTCCCATAGTCCTTAGTTTGAATTTAAGCAGTTAACCAGGCTTCTACTGTATACACTTCCAGAGATATTACAAAATGTTTGAGGGACATCATTAGATATAGAAATTGACTCTTTTCCTAGTGGGATCACATTAAACCTTTCTTTTGGATTGAGAACAGGATCATCGTGAGATTCAAAACACATCTGCCTTTGCTTCTTTTGACGGCGAATGGATTATTGAGGTGCAAACATCGGTTCAAATCAAAACAAAATTGTACTATACAGTACTTCTGTTTCAGCTACCAAAATTTAGCCTTAGTTGTAAAATTCCATATTAATATTCAATATTAAGTGGATTTAAACATGCACAGTAGAGAAACAGATTAAATCTCTTCCTCCCTGGGCCACTTGCCTGCTTCTCTCACTAAACCAGCATTCCGTCTCTTCACAGCTGTTCCAAGACCCTCTTTCTGTCACACCTCTCTACATCTATTCTGACTTCACACATCTTGATTGGCCTCTCTTTCTGTCCCCTGCTCCCGCCTCTCACTCCTCCTCCCTCCCAGCCTTTGTTCTCCCACTACTTTACCTTTGCCTACTGCCCTGTCTCTCTTACACCTGAAGAAGGCTCCACGGCCAAAACCTTATGTTCTCTTTCTTCTTTTTTTCAGCATGGAATAAACCTATCTGTCAGAAGTGTTTGACTGACAATTGAGCAATATGTGATTATCTCTTATTATTATTTTTACTTATTTAATGAACAGCAGCATTGCCACTCTTATAAGTGTAATATGATTATCAGCAGCAGCAGACTGATGGTCGTGTCTACAATAGTGACCAGTTGACCAGTCTGTAGCTCTGAGCAGTGGGACTCAGATCACACAGAAGACCTGTCTGTGTGTGATTCCACACCAGCCCTGGGATTCAGCGTCTCCCACACGTCTCTCATGGGGAGTCCTATAAATATACAGTGTCATGGAAATATAACTACCAAGGAAGCCACAAGAGAGAGTTCTCACCTGAGTAAGGTCTTTATTTCAATATTGCAATATTGGGAGCCCTGATGTCACTTTGCAAAGTGCAACCAGAGACTCAATTTGTTACAAGCAGTACAGGGTTTTTATAAGATGTTGCGCTGTAAAAAGTTCAGCACTTGGTCCCTTCTAAAACTTCCCCTTTCTCTAAGAGAAAACAGATTACATCATAGAGCGAGAGAAGAAAAACTAGATTTGTTATTCAAAGCTTATCAGTTACTTTCAGCTAATTCTAATGACCCAGACAGCATATATTGTTTTGGTACATTGTCTTCTAAACTAACCTAAACCGTGTACTTTGTTGACGAACTGTTTTCTAAAATTCTGCACGTACTGTAGCACAGCAGTTACATCCTTGAAATATATTATCTAAAAGCACCAATATATTTTTTTCAAAGCTCTCTACATTTTTAAGAATCAATTTACTTATTAGATTTCCACTTCAATTCCCTCCTTTTTATTCTTGAAAATGATTAAAAGTTAGATTCTTCATATGGACTCCCAGGAGGCTCCCATACTTCGGATTCTTGCGTTCTTATCAGAACATACTGATGCGCAAACATATTCATTACCATATTTCAAAGCATTGGAATAATATATTTCGTACAGCAACACAAAAACAGGAAGACAAGTATCACAGCCCCTATAATCAGTGTTAGTAACTTAAAGAAAAACATTCCCCCTGGCCCAAACAGTGATTCTAACCAGGAGAGAAATGGGTGAGGCTGTAGAATGAGGCATTAAAGCACATACATAACAAGATGCATTACATTTCTTTAACTTTACAGTATGATTTATAAATTTATACCACAAATTACTCATATCCCCCTCATTATCAGTTGCATTCAGCCAGTTTGTATACAAAGAGGCTTCGCGTTTAGATTCTTCCTCTTTCTGGGTGGTGACAGGCTTCCACATAAAAAGGAAAAAGGCTGTGCACATCAGTCCCAAGCAGGTGATCCCCATCTATCCCTGTGGAGACATCACTCCTGCGCTTTGCTCAGTTCGTTTGTGACCTTTTTACAGTGGGAAGCATGAATCCAGGGCACCTGGCACGGCCCCCTCCACCTGAGTGAACACCATTTCTTTTTCCTGAAGTCTTTCACCAGAATCCAGTCTCCTTATTCATGCATTAGTTCTTACAGCACAGGTAAATCCCTGTGGGCTGGAGCCCAGCATTTTTCTTACCCTAATAGAGAATGGCCTAAAACTGTGATTATAGTGAGGAGCATACAGTTATTTCCATTCTAATACATCTGAGTTACACTCAGACTAAAAGCAGGGCTATTTACCCATGCCAATAAACCTAAATAATCACCTCTATCAAAGGGGATTACTCCCATGAGCATCTTTTATAGCAATACAATCCCAACATGAGCTCCGATTATTATTTGTGGCTGACTGATAAAGTATTGATTTTATATCCCCATTTTATCAAAGTAAAGCTCCTTACACTTAACAGGTACACTGTCGCCCCCCCTCAGGAAGCTCAACAAACACAGAAACAGTGACAATATAATAATTAATGTTCACTTAGTCTCTGGTGCAGTGGTTCGGTGTCGGCGCAATGCGTAGATCCAGCAATCTCATCCTGTCACTCAGATGGCAGAGTCGGTAGTCAGTTGCACTTGATATGGTCCTTCCCAGCAGGGTTGCAACATCTGGCAGGGTATATCTTCCTCACCACACCCACTCGCCAGGTATCAGGTCGTGTCTTCCCTCTACTGGAGGTCTCCAAGTGTCCAGCACCTGTTCACCAGCCCCGTGCACCACTTCAATTAACAACCTACAATACTACAATAGAGAATTAGCAAATTCAACAATCCATTAGCCAAATTCATCCCTCCAGGAAGTTTCGTTGATTGGCCTGTGATGATAGCAAACAGGCTCTATTACACAGTTCTGTTTGATCCAGCCCGCATCCCATGGCGCTCCTTCAGTCTGATGTCTAGTCGATCTTTTAGAGTTCTGTTCCTTCATTCCACTGTTCCAGCAGACTGAGGGTGATCTCAGTCCATCTCACCCCAAATAATGCAGCCACAGCCTGTCCCTTGATCATAATACAAGCGGTAGGGCAGTGCCCACCGAGGGCTTATCTCCATCATCAAGTGTTTGGTAGACACAGAGGCAGTGACAGCAACCCACTGGGAAAACAGATTATAAGAGCCAAGGTTTCCCTTTACAGTTGTAAATTGTAAACATTTGCTACTGCATGAAAGGTTTCTCAGGAGCAGGCCTTTTGAGCTGTAGCACCTGCACCTGAACTGTAGTTGAGTTCCTTTGATAAGCATCACATTGAGATACCACATAAGTGGCTACTGCTTCAAACACGGTCCCCACCCAGGTTTGGGTAACCGGCACAACATTTGACTCACACCCAGGTATCTGACAGAGTGCATTTGTCGAGCTACAAAGGGCATTAGGCTGTGAGGGCATGCAGGGCGTCCAGTGTGCTGGCAGCACCACACTCTTTTCTAACCATGTCCTTTTCTCTGCTTTAGAGGCCTCAGCCTGAATATCCTGTAGCTGTCCCCTTTTCACCAACAGAGGTTTCACAGGGGTCTCAGACTCCTGTTCTACAAGTACTGCTCACCTGACAGCTACATCTGCAAAGTTGTTCCCTCGAGTTATTGGAAACATTTCTTTATTATGTGATTTACACTTTACCACAGCTACTTCAGTCAGTAGCTGCAAAGCTTCTAACAGTTCAGAGACAAACCCAGCATTCTTAACTGGAGTCCCTGTCATGTTGGGGAAATCCCTATTCCTTCACTGCCATCCAAAATTGTGGCATCCACCAAATGTATATATACAGTCTATATAAATTGCTACAATTTTCCATTTAGCATATTTACAAGTTTCAATTAAATCTTTTCATTCGGTCTGCTAGTTCTACACCAGATTATTCACAGTTTATACAGCCAGGCAGGTAGCCTGCACAACACATAAACACGGCCCCTTGGCCACCGCATCAAGGGGTCCTGAATAATAATAACCCACCAGACGATGCCTATCTCCATGCTCCTGCACCAGCACAACGGCTCACAACCCATTTCTTTCACTTACATACAGATTACACACAGATGATCCGTCTGAGGGAATCCAGTCCAGGGCCAGTGTCTGCAAGAAAGCTTGTTTCAAAACATCAAAAACGGTTTCTGCTGCAGGGGTCAAGGCAATTTTGTCTTTAGACTGCACTACCCCCCTTAAACCAATATGTCACTAGACAAGCTCGTTCTGAGAAGGCATTCACCCTGGCTTTATCATGTAGTTGGTTTTATACTCCTTTTTTTTTCAAGATCCAGTACTTGGAGTAGCCCTTATGGATTCCCTCATTAGGTAAAACAATCACAATATCACATAACTCTATTGAGTTAGTTTACATAAATGCTATTTCATGCAGTAATTCCTTATAAAATGCTGCAGTCTGGGCCTAAAATAGGTCTGGGGTGTCCCCCAGTTACTGCACACTGTAAGATTATTTCACTTTTATTTCAATCCTGAGATAAATTTAGGAAGGCTACAGAGGGGTTTACTAGATTAAAACTGTTAGTTCACGCAAGGCTCTCGTTTCAGCTTCTGACATGTTCTTTAATTGTGAAATCACGCCTCTTTCTTCCAATTTCTCCAAAAAACACATTTTTTTTTAGTAACTGCACACCAGCTTATTAGTAGTTTTGTCTTTGGGGTTTTATATCTCGGTATAACATGAAAGTCGCACAATAATTTCAACAAACTGGCGGCTCCCTTTTCTCTTCCTTGGGAGTCTTTTTACCTCCCATTTGCAGCGCTCGCACTTCTGCATGCATGCTTCGCGAGTTATTATATCAAATCTGTCTCCGCTGTCCGTAATATCAGGAAAGCATAGTTGTACATTCTTGGCAACATCAGGTTTTAACACACTCAAGTAAATTTGTTTTATTACTGTGGAAGTATCTTCATTCACTTCCTTTTCATCGGCTAACCACGAGTATACTATCCATAAAGCTATAAACCTTTCTGTAAAATCTGAAAACATCCTCACTTCCTTCTGCTGACATGCTGTTACTTTTCTCTAATCAGTTTTCGGTGGGTAATGCTCTTTCAAAAATCTCCACACTAATTCCCACCCTTCTCCCAGATTCTCTCTCAAGGCGTTCTATTTCTTCTTTTGCTTTTTCTTTTTCTACATATACAACTTCGTTTCGTTCAGCCATTGCTTTTAGCTTTTCCATCAGGGATTTTTGCGTCTCATCTATGATATTCTGTTGAATTCTCAAATATTCCTCTAACTATTTTTATCCAAATGTTCATACACTTTTCTACATTCCTGTTCAGCCTAAATTCCGTCTGACAGTCAATATTTCTTTTAAGTTTCACTTTGGATTAATCAAACTTTTTTTCTTCACACCAAACCATTTGAAAATGGCGTCTCCCACGCGCCCCGCGGAATCCCCCAGTCGAGACAAACTGACGAACTATCACACATCGGGAAACGGACCAGGTTCCAAATCCTGGCTTTAAACACACAGTTGAATCGAGTTACCATTTTCGGCTCTTCTGCGAGTACAGTTCTAGTTACTACCTTCAGCCGTACTGCAGTCGTGTACCAGGATGCAACACCTGGATTTTTTCGCACGGGCAGGGCGAGACGCTATTCCTTCAGCAATCCCTCTTTTTCTACCCCACCTTCACACAACAGGCATCTAAAAACACATACACCATTAACTCATTTTTCTGTTGTACTTGCTTCAGCTTCAGGAAAACCCTGAACCCACCACAGCAGCATGGAGAGGACAAGGGACTTTTTAGAAAAGAGGAGTCCTTACCTCTTTTTAGAAGCGGCCGCCTAACTTTTCCTCTCCATGTCCGTGTGGTTTAATTTAGATGGATACTTCTTCATCATTTGGGTCACGTATCCGCCAATCTGCCTCCTCCTTTTTAGAGGACGTTGTAAACCTTTAGGAACAATATGATCTAGCAACAAGGTTATGTCACTGTAATTAGGCTTAAGACAATCAAGAACAAGGCTTGCCTTTTTTCTAAATTCTTTACGGTCATCAGGCAATTTAGGAAAAGACTTAACTAATGCAAATAATTCACTAGGAGACCAATGTCAATGTACATATGCTGGAGTTCCTTCTGGACCTAGAAAAGTGCACATTGACATTTCACAAACAAGTGAAAAGGCTTTGGCTCCGGACCGCTTTCTAATTGCGGTGGAGACTTTTTCTTTTTAGTACGCATGGCCATGACTTTAGCTGCAGCTTGCTGTTCTTTAGTTTCAAGACTAGTCTTTTTTGAAGCTTCCCATTATTTCTGTGATTCCTCTTTCCATTACATAAGTTTTCCAATTCAGTTTCTTTCCTTTCTTCTCCTTCTCTTCTAAGTTTCCTCTTCTTCTTTTTCCTAATTCAACTTTCCTCTGTCCATTCTGATTCACTTACAAAGATCCTTCGTAGTTATGGGCCCCTAATTATCATATATAAATTATGTGCAAGTTCCCTTACACCTATTACCCTAGCTTTACAGTTCATGAACATAATTTTTTTTTTACTCTAACCCAGGCTATAATTGTTTCTCTGAATTTGTCGTACATGTACTTTTGCTGGACTGCTCGGTCCCATTTTCGTCTCTGAATTTTAATTTCCCATTTTTACCGATCGGTGCCTTACTTAGAACCTTATCACATTAACTACTCCGCAGAGCAAAAACCACACGTCTGTGTTAAGATAAGTTCTTTATATGAGTCCTGGACTCATCAAACCCGCGTGAGAACACCCCTGTGGCTCGCTTCTCAAACTATTAATTTTAAAGGATCACTTACTGACGTCAGACAGCTGCCAATTCTCCAGACGCGTCTCTGGAAGGATAAACAGTTTATCCTCCGAGGTTCGTCCAATTTGCTAAAATTTTCCGGGTCCGGATGGAGTTTCAGCAGCCGTTCGCGTTCAGGTTTGTGATCCCGGACGAGCCCCCAAATTGTCATGGAAATATAACTATCAAGGAAGCCACAAGAGAGAGTTCTCACTGAGTAAGGTCTTTATTTCAATATTGCAATATTGGGAGCCCTGCTGCCACTTCGCAAAGTGCAACCAGAGACTCAATTTGTTACTAGCAGTACAGGGTTTTTATAAGACGTTGCGCTGTAAAAAAGTTCAGCACTTGGTCCCTTCTAAAACTTCCCCTTTCTCTAAGAGAAAACAGATTACATCATAGAGCGAGAGAAGAAAAACTAGATTTGTTATTCAAAGCTTATCAGTTACTTTCAGCTAATTCTAATGACCCAGACAGCATATATTGTTTTGGTACATTGTCTTCTAAACTAACCTAAACAGTGTACTTTGTTGACGAACTGTTTTCTAAAATTCTGCACGCACTGTAGCACAGCAGTTACATCCTTGAAATATATTATCTAAAAGCACCAATATATTTTTTTAAAGCTCTCTACATTTTTAAGAATCAATTTACTCATTAGATTTCCACTTCACAGGGTACGCCTGAATTGCGAACGGCACTGACAGAAGCCTCGTCTCCACCAGGAAGCCCACGATTGGCTCTTCCTACACCAGCAGTACGACAAGCCCCCAAGGCAGCTCCTCAGGCATTATCAAACAAACCCCTCCAGAGGAAGGAGCCCAAAATGCCCTCATATCAGCAGGGAGAGGACATTGAAAATTACCTGCTGCGCTTTGAGCGCATGGCCCGGATGTGGGAATGGCCAGAGGAAGAATGGGCAGTCAGACTGGTGCCATTACTAACAGGCAAAGCTTTGGAAGCCTATAGTACTATGGACGAGGACTGGTCCAACACCTACAGAGACCTGAAGGAGGCGATACTGGTGAAGTTCGACATCTCTCCAGAGACTTACCGACAGGGCTTCAGAGATCCGAGACTTCCACTAGGAGAGATACCAACGGAGACATATAACCGCCTAAAGGGACTATATAAGAGATGGATTCGTCCAGAACAGAGTACCAAGGAACAAATTGGAGAGACTATCATTTTGGAGCAACTACTGAATGTACTTCCATCTGAAACCAGGACTTGGGTAAAGGAACTTGACCCACCAGATGGATTAACGGTGGCAAAATTGGCACTACAGTACGTGCATGCTCGTCAAGGGGAACAAAGGAAGTATCCATCGGTAGTTTCCAGAGGTATCCGGACTGGTCAGGACTTCAGAGGTAACGCAATAGATATGCAAAGACTGTAAGTGGAGGATAAAGCACCTATAAGGAGGACTTTTGTCAAAGAACTGGTTTGCTTTTATTGTCAACAGGCAGGACATAAAGCCGCAGTGTGTCCAGTGCGTAAACCAAAATTGACAGGGTTTTGTTATGTACCTAGAGAAGGGGACATATTTAAGGAAAGAAATGGAGATAAAGAAAACTGTTCATGTTGGCCAGTAATTTTCAATGGTCAATCTGTGCAAGCTTTACTGGATACAGGCAGTTCAGTGTCTCTAGTGAAACATTCATTAGTCTCAGATTAGTAGAATAGACTATGAAACGCAAATTATGGTTCAGTGTGTACATGGAGATAAACGAAAATACCCAATGACAGAGATAACTATAGAAGTAGAGGGGCAATTTTATTGATTAATTGTAGGAGTCGTTCAGTACTCACCTGCAGATGTTATTTTGGGAAGGGATTTACCGTTTTTGATTGATTTGCTGAAAAATGTAAATGCTTCCATAATGGCTAATGTACACCTATCATGTCCAGTGGTCACTAGGGTCCAAGCAAAAGCTGGCCTGCAACCCTTGCCAGACCTAGACGATAGTCTGTGTGAAGGTGGGACAAAAGGGCCTAGGAAAACGCGTCAACAACGTCGTTTGGCTAAATATATAGGTACACCAGAACCCAAAGTTGATCATTCTGAACTGGTTATACATGAATGGAAGGTCCCTGATGATATTGCTAGGTTGCAAAGGAATGATCCATCGTTAAAGCCTTTATTTGATAGGGCCATGGTTGACAAAGAAAAAACGGATACCAAGTATGAGTACAAAGATGTTTTTTCTATTGAAAATGACATTTTGTATAATGGGAAAGCTGGGAACAAGTGTCTTGTGGTACCAACTAGTTGTAGACCATCGGTAATGCACCTGGCACACACTATTCCATGGGCCGGACACCTGGGACAAAATAAAACATACATACGACCTAGTTCACGATTTTATTGGCCAACCATGTACATAGACATACAAAAGTATTATGCTACCTGTGCCATTTGTCAGAAGACCAGTAATGCCCGTAGGTCTGATAGAGCTCCTTTGCATTCATTACCCATCATTAGCACTCCATTTCAGAGAATTGCAATGGACATAGTGGGACCCCTAGAAAAGAGTAGCACCGGGTACCGATATATACTGGTAATTTGTGATTATGCTACTAGATTTCCTGAGGCATTTCCATTGCGAGCTATTACCACATCCAGGATCATTAGTGTTTTGATACAATTATTCGCAAGAGTAGGCGTCCCAGAGGAAATTATTACAGACCAGGGCACCAATTTTACATCTCGTTTAATGAAACAGCTGTATAAACAACTTGGTATTTCAGCAATCAAAACAAGTCCATATCATCCTCAAACGGATGGGTAAGTGGAACGGTTTAACCAGACCCTTAAAAATATGCTTAGGAAATTCATATCCGATACAGGTAAAGACTGGGATAAATGGTTACCTTTCCTGTTGTTTGCATATAGAGAAGTTCCACAGGCGTCTACAGGTTTCTCCCCCTTTGAACTGTTGTACGGGTAGACTGTCTAGGGACCCCTGGATTTATTAAAATAGAGTTGGCAAGGCTCATCTGCTAAAACAACTGAAAAGGGAATCTTGTAGTACGTACTCCAGATGAGAAACCGGTTAGAGACATACCAGGAAAGAGCAAGGAAAAATCTCCAGGAAGCTCAACAAGCCCAAAAACGATGGTATGACCAACATTCACGGCATAGAGAATATCACCAAGGACAGAAGGTTCTGCTGTTGCTTCCATCTACAACTAGCAAACTGTTAGCAAAGTGGCAAGGACCATATACTATTCTGCAGAGGATGGGACCAGTAACATATGAAATTCATCATCCAGAAAAAGGGAAAGGAACAGACATATTATGTGAACCTTATTAAAGAATGGAAGGAACAAGAACCTGTTCAAGGAAGTGTGTGTATGGCATGGAAGATTGAGAAAGAGGATGGGGACGATAGCAGAGAGCCAAGAGATTGGAAACAGCAGACAGAAATTTCATTTACACATTTGACAACTACACAAGGAATAGAATTGCCGCAAATGTTTACTGAATTCCCCATCCTGTTTTCACAAACACCAGGAAAAGCAAAGGTACTCCATCATTCAATAAACCTTAAGGACCCCTCTCCGATCCGTCAACGACCATACCGAGTACCAGAGAGATTAATTGGACCGTTAAAGACAGAGATTCAAGTGATGAAAGACGTAGGGGTTATTGAACCTTCAACTAGTGAATGGAGTAGCCCCATTGTGATTGTACCAAAGAGAGATGGTTCTCTATGAATTTGTCTAGATTTTCAGAAGCTCAATGCAGTATCAAAGTTTGATGCCTATCCTATGCCACGAGTAGATGATCTACTGGAAAAGATTGGATCAGCCAGTTACATTACAACTTTGGACCTTTGTAAAGGGTATTGGCAAGTACCACTGGAAGAACACTCCCGACCATACACAGCATGCCAGACACCACTAGGCCTGTATCAATTCACAGTAATGCCTTTTGGATTACATGGAGCTCCTGCCACGTTTCAACGACTCATGGACCGCGTACTGGAGGGATATGATGCGTATAGTGCAGCATACTTAGATGACGTAGTCATCTTCAGTAACACCTGGAAAGATCATATCCAACATTTGCGACAAGTCCTTACGAAGATCCACCAAGCAGGACTAACCTTGAATACCCAGAAGTGTAAGTGGGCCAAGTCAGAAGCTCAGTATCCAGGTTATCTCTTGGGGAAGGGCAAAGTCAAACCTCAGGTGGGTAAAGTAGAGGCCATCCGGAATAGCCCTAGACCACGGACAAAGAAACAGGTCAGATCGTTTCTGGGGTTAGTGGGGTGGTACCGGAGGTTCATACCACAGTTTGCGTCCATAGCAGCTCCCCTCACGAACCTCCCAATCAAAACCGCCAAAAACCCAGTAGTCTGGACAGAGGAATGTGAACAGGCCTTCAACACATTTAAGGAATGGTTAACTTCAATACCGGTACTGAAGAGTCCAAATTTCCAAGAAAGGTTTCTGGTGCAGGTAGATGCCTCTTCTGTGGGAATAGGAGCGGTGTTGGCACAAGGGAAGACGGGGGAAGAACGTCCAGTCCTTTATTTAAGTAGGAAATTGTTATCACGGGAGACACAAATTCGAGACACAAATTGAGAAAGAGTGTTTAGCAATTAAATGGACCTTAGATAGTCTACGCTACTATCTTCTAGGAAGAGAGTTTGAGATAGATACTGAACATCGAGCATTATCTTGGTTACAAACAATGAAGGATCAAAATGCCAGGGTGACAAGATGGTACCTGGCATTACAGCCCTATAAATTTCATGTTTGACACAGAGAGGGCAAATACAACATTACAGCCGACTACCTGTCGAGATTTCCCCTCCTTGGCAATCCTGAAGGGGAGGGAGGTAATGTGACAGAGGAGTCTGTCACGGGGTACAGATAGCACAGAAAATACAACATTCATACACCTTCCATTGAGTGGTTGCTAGATAAGTTCCTGAGGGTGCACACTCAGGGCTTGACTAGTAACTGCTATTACTTAATTTCACATACATTCACGTACACAAACATACCTTATTTCACATAAATTCAAATACTTAAACACAGGTATGAGTGAGTGTTGTGGTGTGAATGGAGAGCGCTCTCAAAATGGATGTTACTCACTGTTTGTTTGGTGTCAGTACTTCTGGGGTGAGTCAGCCTATGGTAGCCTCAAAAGGCCAAACCTAACCCCAGTTCTCTAGGGTTATTTATGGAAAGGGGAAAAAACACTTTGAAGTAGAGAAATGGTTTGCTCCAGAGGGGGAGGGGCTTACAAGCTATTTAAGCTGAATCATCAGCCTAAGAGTTTGTTGTTGGTGGTGGGCTTACGGGCTTACGGGCTTACCTTTATTTGGATAATTAGTTTTGTTTTTCTGTTGTGGGGGACTGGGAGCACTGTAAATAGACTGCACTTGTTTGCTTGGGTGCTTCTGTGGTGGAGCCAGTTTGGAAAAAACAGACCTCCTTTGGCCTTGCTCAGGCCATTGTGTGACAGCAGGCTTCAGACCTTTTATTTTATTTATAAAGGAGGGCGCATTCAGAAATGTGTAATTCCTGTTTTAGAAATGCTTTGGGCAGTGTGTTTTATATAACGCACAAACAGTATTCTAATTGTATACTGTAGACCTGTGTAGCAATCGTACTGGATGTGACTGGGATTCTGAAATGTTTCTTGAAAAGGTATTCAGGGCTGCTTGAATCTATAATAAAAAAGTGACCCAAAACTTCCTACCTTCCAAACTGATGTCGCTCTCCCTAAACCTGTATGTGATGTTTTGCAGATGTGCAGTGTGCCTTTACTCCTGTATTAAAAACGACCTCTGTTGTTGGGTAGAGTTGAAGGAGAACTAACTGCACAGAAAAAGTACGTAACGATAAAATGTTTCTATACTTCAGAATGTCCCTTTAAATCCCTGTTCACACACGTCGATGTGGGGAGCGGGCAGGTAGAGAGCTTTTACAGATGCTCATGATGTTTCTCATGGGGTGTTACCTGCGGTAGTATCTCTCTCCATGCCTTTGGAAAGAAAAGAGTGGCTCCAGTGCAAGTTAAGGTCAGAACAGCTGGTCTGATTGTCTTAGAAGACAAGAAATTAAAATCAACAGGGAAATTGAACAATACAGAAATCAGTGCAGTATACAATAGGAAGCAATCAAACAATGTTCAGCAAAAATCGTAGTTGAGTGCAAAAAATATTTGTAAGCAAAGCAGAGCCCGCGCTGTGCATGAAACACATAAATCGTTCAGTTTTTCTGAAATGTTTAATTGAATTGACAAAGAAATCCTCTCCTTAAACTTCAAAAAGGATTATCTGTTGAGCCAGCAGGTGTAACACTGCAGTTGCCCGTTTCTCACTGGTGTTTGAAGTTGTGGATAACATTTAGCAGGTTTGGCGCCATGGCTTAGCTGGTTTAGACGCCTCATTAAAAACCAAGAGACCCTGGGTGCGAATCCCAGCGGTATCTATTCGTAGACAACAGGCCACTCATTGTCAATATTTATGGGGCTTAATTGAAAGACAACGGGAGAAGCATGAGTTACAGCTTTCTGTAGCTGTTTTATATAGCTATATAAAACAGCTAAAACAGCTTTCAGGTTTGGATTTTTTTTTCCCTTAATAATAAAAACCTTCATTTAAAAACTGCATTTTGTGTTTACTTGTGTTATCTTTGTCTAATATTTCAATTTGTATGATGATCTGAAACTTTCAGTGTGACAAACATGCAAAAAAATAAGAAATCAGGAAGGGGGCAAACACTTTTTCACACAGCTGGCTCTGTGGCGCAACAGGGAGCGCGTTGGACTTCTAGGCCATGATAGAATGAAGTCGTTCAAAGGTTGTGGGTTTGAGTCCCACCAAAGTCATATATCATTTTGATTGAACCTTTGGAAATCCTCTAGGGATTGGTGTTGATCAAGTCAAATAAAGGACTTCTTAAGAGTCCACAGTTGAAAATGAACCAGCAGCCACAAGAAAGAAATTAGCACTGGAATGTGATCACATTACTCCTGTCCTGGAGTCCTTGCACTGGCTTCCTGTCAACTTCAACATGCTCACTGTAGCGGCGAGGCTTAATAATAAGGCAGAATTAAGTGTTTCTGAGCTTCCCAAATGAGGCCCCATTTCTCTGTTCATCTCTGTGGTGCAGCCACAGAGAGACCATTAGTGCAGGGTGATTTAAGGTCCTAGGACAGCTCCCAAAGGGGGATGCACTTAGCTAAGCCTGGCTATCATGATCAATGGTCATCCATTGGTGCCTATCTGTCTAGGGAGTGCCAGTTGGACATCTGGACTGCATTCCTAAGTGTCAGGAGTAAGTGACTCATATCTCACCTTGATCAACCAATCAGGGACTGGTAGGGCCGAGTAACCCACGTGGGACTCTGATGCCCATGGAACTTTCAGCCAATCAACGAGCTGAAGTTCCTCCAGGTAAAAACAGGCAACACAGAGAGCCTGGAAGATTCAGTGAGATTCTGGAGAGGATTCTGTGGACTGTTCTAAAGGGAATTCAAAGGAGAATTCCAGGGCAGGATGGCCCAGGGGCAGAAGGCTCCCAAGGGCAGGACATTCTCGCAGCGCGCCTCCTGACCATCCTGAGACTCAGCCCGGACAACCACGGAACGGCCAGTGTGTCCGAGTGCCAGAACTTTCCTTTGTTCTAAGAGTCTAGAGTGGAGGTTGCCAGAGAGTAACCAGCAGCAGGCCTCGTGAACAGGTCGGAACTGTGGACAGCTGAATCACTATTCAGAACTAGTCTTCATCAGGAACGAACCGGTCCTCTTCCTGACTTGCTGGGACCCACAGTCATCTTTTCTCCTGTGCACAAACTGTGCTAGTTAAAGCCAACACTAACTAGCCGGTCAGTGAGCATCAGCAGCGCACCGTCGCAAGCCGCACAGCACAGCCTGGCACGGAGCCAGAGAGCGCGGATTGGACAGCAACAAGCCTGCAGCTGATTCTTTGTGCCTGCAGGAGATCTGAATCCCCAGAGATTGGATGAGTATTCAACTTCACTGCATTACTGCTCGAGAATTCAATTGTTATCCAAACCAGTTGATATCAATTTAATTCCTAAGAGTTATGTACTTGTTTTGAGTATCTAATGTAGAAGTTATAACCAAGTTCATTTATGAAACGGTCTTAATGAATGATATACTGAACGTATGTCCTCTTGATATGTGTAACACTTCGTAACTGAATGAATATATATCTTTTGTATTCTGATAACCCTCTCGATAAGATCTGTTAGTTTTATATGCATATTTTATGTATTAATAAATGTATCCTCGTGTATTAGTACCTGTGTGTGTGCGTTGTTTGAGTTATGTCGCATGGTTGGATTCTAAAGCCATCAAAAGAATCAACTTTGTGATTTACTGCTACAATTAATAATTGTCACAGTAAATGCCCAAACCCTACAGAACTGGTGCCTTCAGAGAGCCACTACATTACATTTTGGCTATGGCATACTTTACATTTTGGCGTCCCTGAGCCGGTTTTCTTACATCACCTACAGATGCAGCCATTCAAAGTGCGCGTTACAGACACGTACCGCAGGTGATGTCGCTCAGTATGACGCAAGATGACGCGCGGCACCGCAGTACGTGATTGGTTGACCGACAGGGGCACTCGTGGTCCGTTGGTCTGTCGTAGAAAGACTTACAGTAAACGTCTTTACTGTGCCCGTTGTAGATATTGAATTTAACCACTGAAGGGAAATCTTAGTAGCTGAGCATAAAAAGAATAGGAGCATACTGTAACGCGTGTGAAAGCCATAAACGATATTAATTTTGGAACATAAACATACAGTATATAGCTGGTCTTGGTACTTTAAAGAAAAAAATACACACCAGTATTCCATTTCTCCCTAAACATTGTAAGCTTCGAAGTCTTTAACGTGATACCGGAGTCAACAAGTATACTTTTAGAATTTGATTAAAAGGGAATATAATATGGAATCGCGTATCTCAAGAATTTAATAACGGTATGATTATATCCGTGTACTGCGGCAGGGCTGTGTAGGGCTGTTTCGCCTGCCTGCTCATGCAAGCTGTCTTGTAGCCTACTGGTCTAGGTGCGTGACTACCAACTGGCAGGTTGTGTGTTCGAATCCAGCGGGTGCTGGGCCTTCCAGTTTTATTTATTTATTTTTTAATCGCGTAACATAAACATATTACCGTATGCAAACTGTACTGTATACAGTATGTATATGTATATTTAATGTCTTAACTGTGCCCGTTTAATTGAATTTAAAAAAATTATTTAACACGAACATTAAGCTGTTTACATCTTCCGCCTGAGAACAGTCACCCGTTGCTACCCAACGCAGAATGGTGATTGGCTGACACCATCTGACACCCCTCTGATTGGAGAAAAAAGACGTGCTGGTTTGCTATACATACTGTACCAGGAAGAGGATTTCTTTCTATTCAAAACGTGTATTTTAAAAGTTTAAGAAGTAAAAACCTTACAGCGTACACAGATTTCTAAACTGATCAGGATCGTTATCTTTGTCTTATGCATAATAATATTCACCGCTCTGTCCAGCAAATTAATAATAAACTTTATTTTATATAGCGTTTTAAACGAATAAGTAATTAGATTGCTCATAAACCTAATCACTTGCTTTTTCTTTTTATTTAGGCTCAGATTTCAACTATAGATCGTATTATTAATAACCATAATAACAACCAACCAACAAAAACAACCATATAAACATAATACCAACCAAAAACATAGATAACAACCACAATACAAAATCAAATATATCATACCATTTTACTCTCGCAAAGTCCTCCAATTATCATAATCCCGCCCCTTATGCAAAACCAAACCTTCCTCCCATCCCAGTTTATCCTGTTTATCATAAACAAAATCCACCTCAATTTTCAACATAAAGCATTACACAAAATCAATACCTCAACACTCCATACTCAACAACGATAATTCACAAACAGCCAGAACATATAACTACACATTCCCAAACAGACCTAATTTCCATAGCCCCGCCCCTTATGCAAAACCAACATCCCTCCCCTGTTCTCTCTCTCCCCTGGCGGTTGTAATTGTTTTTATTTTCAAAAAAATTTTAGCAAAGTCATGTATTTTAAAAATCTTAAGATTTTTATATTTATGTCTTTATTTAGTGGTTTCATTAGTGACAAAGGCTAAACTTTCTTGGAAAAATGTCTTTTATGTAAACCATGTTTGCTATTAATTCATTCAGGGCTAAAATATGTTCATTGTATTCTAATGAAAGAAGGGTTCCTTTCGCCGTAGTCGGGAGCCTAGCCTTTAACTAGTAAGTACTGTACTTACTGGGTTTTTGAGGGGGGGGAGGTGTCTTTCGCTGGAAATCTCGCCTCCTACTTTGAAAATACCCGTGAAACCGGTTCAATTCGTCACAGCCAGCACTCCTGCAGAGAGGGGGGTTGTACTTGCAGTGTATACAGTACACGCGTTATGCTCTTCGTTAATGTCTAAGCCGGAACATATCATTATATCTCATTTTGTATTTCTTAAAAAAAAATCGTTTTCCCAGCCTAACAGTATTGTTTTTAAGCTGTTAATTTGCTGGACAGAGAGGTGAACATTATTACACAGAAGACAAAGATAGCGATTTACGTTGCATTGTGTATCGTGCTGCTTTAATACAGTTTTAAATAATTGAAAGTCTAAACAGTATCAGCTTTATTTATGGGTTTTAAATAAAGGTGATTTAAACGCGATTTAAATCAATATAAATGTTTATATTGTAACGCATAGGTGACTATTCATTGTTATTAAAATGACTTAAATTCGATCATGTTGTGATATTTAGAAATATACATTTGTTTGGTGCGAGTGAAGTTTTATTTAATCTCTGAGCCATACTGATTCTTCTGGAAGCCAGTTTCCGCCAGGGAGTAAAAAAAAAACACACTATGGTATTCTCTCCAATGCAGTGCAGTTAAAAACATACCTCTGATGCTGCTCCTAAATGAATATCGTTTATGACCATCAGAAGCTTTATGCTCCTTTTCTTTTTTCCAGTGGATTGAACAGGGAGAGGCATTTCATGATGTACTTTTCACTGATGAAACAACAGTGGCTCTGGAACAGTTTTTAACCATGTCGTTTTATAAAAAGGGGAGATATGTACACGTTACTGAAGCTAAAAGTTTAGCCTTTGTCACTAATGTAACCACTAAATAAAGACATATAGAAATCCCTACGTTACAGACTGTATATGGCTGGTATTGGTAGTTTAAAGAAAAAATACACACCAGTATTCCACTTTCTCCCTAAACATTTTAAGCATCAGAGTCTTACATGTGGTTATTTATTGCATAATTTAATTTTGAAAGCCACTGAGACATCAGGTACTACTGTTGTATTTATGAAAAAGAAACAAAACAAAAAAACATACTAACAACTGTGCCATCCTACTCCTTAGTTAATACATTTTATTATTCATAAACAGTTAACATTGTTAGCAAAATATTTTGAATTATATGTAACCCTATTTTTTCTTTAGTTTTGTATTTAACTTATTATATGATAAGACTTAATGTATATTTGAACAATGAAAATATATTTTTACAAGATTTTACATTAAGCACTTAAAATTAATATGGTTAATAATAGTAAACTGTAACATGCTGTAACAAGATCGGTTAAACTGCGAAGAAAATGCTTTCAGAGAAAATGTTTCAGGTGTGAAGAACATAGATCTCTAATGCAATTTCAACCAAACCTGTTCCCACACACCCTGCCCCCACTACCATTAGAATATACACAAACATTTTAGCGTTTCATTCTGAGCAGAAGACCCTCACACCTGAAGAGTGCTGGCTGTGACGAATTAAACCAGTTTTACAGGTTTCAATCACAGACCATGTAACATGGGACTCAGTAAACTAACAGCGCCACTGGATTTGATAATACCTAACCAAAATCCACAATATGGAAACAGAACCTGTGTGATTGTTGATAGATGATGTACTCGTAACATTTTTTCAAGACGAACTACAACATTTAAAAAATGACTTGTATGTACTTGATATCTCTAATCAATCCACGGGTCCCAGCACAAAACGAAAGTAAAATGCATACCGTTTCGCGCTTCTTATTAGTTGCTCAAAAGTAATTTGACCGTATGAAATGCATAATATAAACCTAGAAACATATACGTGAGCAGTACTTAAGCACTGTAGTATCGGTGTTAAGACATACCTCTCAAATACTGTAAATCAAGTTAAAAATATCTCAAGACCGATTCTGGTCGTAATGAAACCATGTTTCGTGTATGTTTTCTTTTTCATCTTGAAATAACTCATTTCTAAATACCTTTTTCACTGTTAACATCTTGCAGCAACTTTGCGAACAAAATATACACTCTGACAGTTCATCCTGCTACCAACATTAAATAAAACAAATCTTAAGATTTCTATATTTATGTCTTTATTTAGTGGTTTCATTAGTGACAAAGGCTAAACTTTCTTGGAAAAATGTATTTTATGTGTTGCAGAAAAAACTGACTTGCTTTAACAAAATATGTTTACAAATCCTTTCACCTGGCATTTTCGTAGTTAGAAATTATGGAACGCTCTGTTAAAAGCAAGGGAGTTTTTATGTCCATTGCAGTTCTTTTGCAACATGAATATAATTATATCGTTATTAATTTCTTGAGATACGCGATTCCATATTATATTCCCTTTTAATCAAATTCTAAAAGTATGCTTGTTGACTCTGGTATCACGTTAGTTAAAGACTTCGAAGCTTACAATGTTTAGGGAGAAATGGAATACTGGTGTGTATTTTTTTCTTTAAAGTACCGAGACCAGCCATATACTGTATGTTTATGTTAAGATTTCCCTTCAGTGGTAAAATTAGATATGAATATTCAATACTTAAACGGGCACAGTTAAGACATTAAATATACATATACATATTGTATACAGTACAGTTTGCATACGGTAATATGTTTATGTTATGTGATTAAAAAATAAATAAATAAAACTAGAAGGTCCAGCACCAACTGGATTCGAACACACAACCTGCGAGTTGGTAGTCATGCACCTAGACCAGTAGGCTACAAGACAGCTCGCATGAGCAGGCGAAACAGCCCTACACAGCCCTGCCGCAGTACACGGATATAATCATACCGTTATTAAATTCTTGAGATACGCGATTCCATATTATATTCCCTTTTAATCAAATTCTAAAAGTATGCTTGTTGACTCCGGTATCACGTTAGTTAAAGACTTCGAAGCTTACAATGTTTAGGGAGAAATGGAATACCGGTGTGTATTTTTCCTTGTGATATTTTAAGCTCTAGTTGAATGATAGGTGTCGCATTTTAAATCATTTTCGTAGTTAGAAATTATGAAACGCCCTGTTAAAAGCAAGGAAGTTTTTATGCCCGTTGAAGTAAAACAAAATGCCTGACAAAGTATGGCTTGGACAGATTCCAAGTGCTTGTACAAATGTGCTAAAGAAATTATACTTTGAGTATACAGCTTGTCCAAAGTCATCCATTATTAATACGATTAGTAATATCTTCAGTAAAGGCTTTGATGCATAAATATTTCTGATAAAGGTAGGTTGTGTACTTTTGTCCAACTGAGCAATCTTGCTTTCATAAAATATACCAACATTTTAATGACTGATGATTAACATGCTGTAATACACAGTTTAAAATTGAAGGCTCAAATGCTGTACATGAGAGGTTAAGCTCCCCCTGGCGGTTTTACAAGGCGACGCCGGATAGTTTACCACGTGACACCATGTTAACTGCGTCATACCGCGTGATACTGTGACACGCCCACCGGGGTATGCCGCGAAATACCTCACGCATTTTGAATGGCTGCATCTGTATAAGGCTCTCCATGGCTTGGCACCTCAGTACCTGTCTGGGTTATCGCCCTACTCCCCACCTCACAACCTTCGCTCTTCTAATTGTGATTTCCTATCTGTCCCCCAGTCCATCTACACTCTATGGGTGACAGGGCCTTCTCCTGTTTTGCCCCAAAGCTCTGGATCTTTATCCCCAAGGACATCAGAGAGTCACCTTCTCTAAACTCCTTCAAATCCAGACTCAAAACTCTCTTCTTTAGAAGAGACTTTAATGAACTATTCTTTACCCCTCTGTTCCTACTGTATTTAATACCACCATCTATTGTCTCCTCTAACTGTGTATTCTCATCCTGCTTATCTTGTGTATTTTTTTAACTTTATTGTTGTCATTCTGTAAAGTGCTTTGAAAAGCCACCTCTAAAGGCACTATATAATGTAAAGATTATTATTATTATTAATAATGAACGGTGCATTTAACACTGAGCACATGCGGTCCTTCTTTGCAAAGGATTGCAAAGGTTGGGAATTAGCTTTTCACTCGTGTTGTTGAAGACCGTATCCTGGCTCTGTTGCAGGAAATGTCTGGATGCCATCACCGGATCAAGGAGAGGATCAGGGTTTTGGGAAGTCTTTCTGATGCCTGACACTGTGTGTTTCATGGTTGTAACGGGTGTCATTCTGGACCTAAACAACAGAGAACACTGTTGAAATCGCTAAACTGCCTAGTGGACACTTTGTCGCCTTCTTCTTACCTGTAATTAATGCAATTCTCTGAAAACGTGGCACGTTATATCTGTGCTACCTTTATGGAGGGGGACCACACTCATAAGGATCATAGATTCGATCACAAGCATCTAAAAACGAGCATGAGAAAATGACATCACGCTATAAGGCTGAATGGCACGAATTCTCCTGTTCCTTCTGCAGCAAATGTGAGTTTTTTGCTTCTTAACACTGAGATAGTTGGAGATATTTGGCAGCTGTGGGATTCCAACTCAACCCTCAAAGAGACTGAAGCTTTAATCCAGCTCTAAACTAAAAACTGGGTGACTTGTAAGGGCTGGTAAGAGAGGAAAAGAATAAATGCTTCTTTTTTGGTCTTTATCTACTAAAAGAAAGGAAAGAAATATTTGATTATTATTTATTCACCAGTTGTTTTGATCAAATCATTGTAACGCAGTGTCATATTAAGGTATAATATGTACATGAACATCATGCCTGAGTCAGTGATGGCAGCTGACTATCGCTGGAGGACAGTTCATCATGAGCGGGTAAGCCGGCATAATGAGGGAGTAGAGACTGGCCTCTGTGTCGCGGTGTTTTAGGCAAATGTGAGGTTTCTTTCTTGTAAAATATTTTCGAGTGCATTTTTGTTGCTGAAAATTAATCTTGTGCATTTGAATGAATTCCGATATTGTCACCTAATTCTATACATTGTTTCATCACACTACAACATTTAGAGGAGCTCAACTGCATTAATTAATTGCATAATGATAGTATTTCTTGCCTTTTAAAATACTTCAGTCCAAAATGTAGAGAAGGTGCTCCTGTTTTCGCCATTATAAGAACTGTGATGCACCAGTAATATTTACTCTCATAAAAGTATTGTCATTGTATTGTTCTGTTCTGTTACAATCTTGAGTGACACAAACCTTCTATTTTACTGCACTACACTTCTCCAGAGGCCAGTTCAGCACACAAGGATCCTCAGTCAAACAAACACTGCAATCGCTTGATAAAAGCCATTCCTCATCCTTTCTCTTAGTATTGGTGCAACTTTTGTATGCGGTTTGACAATGAAAGGTGTAATCATCTTAAAGAGAGTCTTCATGAAGGCATGCGTCAGCAAGCTCTCCACTGTCAATTGACCGGGCTTGTGAAGAAACCAATCTCATTCAACAACCATACAAATTGCACAGCTTAAGGCACATGAAGCAAAATCCGTGAGCTGATTGACACAAAACAATGTCACTTCACATTATCTGCAAAGTTGTTTTGCTCGTCTGACCACGTCTTCCTACTTTACAATGAGCACATATATTTCAGTTTCTTCTCTTGTATTTTCCTTACTATTTTACTGTCCCTTTCCCCCATGTGGAGATGTATCCACTGCCAAAACTGCTGTCTGATTATTTAAATTATCTGTAAAACTGTTACATGACTTCATCTAATTGTAAATTTATAAGACGGTCTATGAGACATTTGTGAGAGTAGCTGAATCTCAGGGCTGGTATGGAATAACACACAGACGGGTCTTCTGTGTGATCTGAGTCCCACTGCTCAGAGCTACAGACTGGTCAAATGGTCACTATTGTAGACACGACCATCGGACTATCGGCTACAAATAATCAATATACTGATCATAGTGTCACTACTGGTGTTTATTACATAAATACTATATATAAATAATAAGATAATTCCACACTCATGTGTGTTATAAAACATTTATAAATTTTGGGAGGCTGACATACAGTAAAGAAAGTAATACTGAAGGGCTGGAAGTCCTGGAAAGGGTTAATAGAAACTTCTTGCTTCTGACCTGGAACAGAGCCCACAGCTGCCAGATCAGTGACCCCTGAGCCCAGTTCACAGAGAGGAGAACCAGGAGCTCTTCTCTGTCTCTAAGAGGCTGTGAGGAAGGAGAAAAGGGGGAGATGTGACTTGAGTCCAGGCTGTTCTGATATTATTCATGAAGCAGCACTAATTGTCTGAATATTTTCTGGTCCTGGATTGTGAGGATAGCGAGCAGTATGGAGTTGAGCTTCAGTCTGAGTGTTAGTCTACACTGTGAATCTGAATGAGAAGAGAATATTGATTTTTTATTCTGCCTCTGAGAATTTTTCTTCTTTTCCAGGTGGTGTTACATCCCCTTTAGATACTCTACACAGACTGCCAGAGAGAAGAGGAGAGAAAGAGATGGACAGATAAGAGCACACGCAGTGAGAGAGACATACGTCTTGATTTACTTTGAAGCAAGTGTTCATTTCCTTTCTGGAACAAGTTGTTTCTGAACTTCAAGACATTCATACAACTTCTGAAAGATGAAATACAAATCTTGCTTATCAGGACAGAAGAAATACTGCAAAAAAATGCCAGTGATTTTTTCTCATTTTAACAAAATGTGCAGAAAAACAATGGCAGTGCATCTCCATCGTCTTGATTTAGCTTAATACAAGTATTCACTTCCTTTTATGAAAATAAAAACCTGTGAAAGATGAAATAAAGTTCTTGATTATTCTTTGTCAGTGCAGAAGAAGTACTGCCAGCTGGCAGGAAAATGCCAGTATTTTATTTTCTTAAACTACAAATGTATGAATGGTGAAAATGTGTCTCTGTGCAGCTATTAAACAAAGAGCTGGTGGTTCAAGCACACTCAGGGACACGCTTCAGATTGTTATGATGTAACATAACCTTTGCTAAAAATTGATGGGATTTCTTCGCAAACCCTCTTGAACTTTGCAGGAAATGTGCTTTTTACTCGTGTGGAGCTACAAGTAAAGAATTAAGTACCTAAGTCAATGTCCAAGAAAACCATCTTCACATGGGGAATTTTTCTTCAACTGGCTGTTGGGAGAATTCATTTATACACCCGTTGTATCCTTAGCAAAAATATTTTAAAATTAGAACACAGATTTGCTGGAGAACTTGACAGTCCTTGACAATTATTATTAAATAAGCATTATACAAATGTGCGTTGCTATTTTAAATATGTACCTTAATTGTAATATATATAAACATAATTGCTTTGATATGGATGTTTATTTGAAGAATTTGAGGAAACTATCAAGGATCGCAGAACAACCAAAGATACATTTGGGCATCTGCTTTTGGTAAAGATTAAAGAGTACCGTAAGTGTGAAGCTTGCATACACAAGAGAGAAAAAAAATTAGTTTTAATGCACTTCATTAAACGGATGGTGTGCTTATCAATCGTGCATAAAATGTACATAGCAGAGGATGGTTTCAATCCATCGACCTCTGGATTATGGGCCCAGCACACTTCTGCTGCGCCACTCTGCTGACAGCTGTCTTAGTATGATTCAACACAACTTTTCTATCTTTGCTTTCGAAAAGTGTGCCCAAGATGAAAAGTCTAAACGGTTAACGCAGACGTCACTTTGAGCACTTGGTCTTTTATAGGACGAATCATCATACGCTGCTCTACATGGGCGTGTCTTCAAGATCGTTGTGAACCAAAGCTTCTGCTTTCCGAGGCAACTGATTCTTTCGTCGTTAATTCCCAAATCTTCAATGAGAATCAGTGAAACGAAAACCAAACACACTCGCTTCCTAGCGTGAAAGAAAAATGATTGAAGCATTTGAAAAATAGCAAGAGTAGTCTGAACAGCTCCAGCCTATCAACTGCTCTACAAAGTGATCGCTACCTCCACACCCAGTTTATAACACTGAAAATGATGCAGGAAATACAGCAAAGTTCTAAAAGCAGCGGTTGAAAAGCGTCTAGATACATAAAATGACAATTTCTCAAAAGTGAAATCTTTTGAATATTGTCATCCATATATTTTCGTTTTACTCTTTTTTACATAACACGCTTTCGATAAATAAACTGTATTGTAATGAAGGCTGCATTAGAAAATGTGTATGTACTGTAGCATTGTTAAATAAAATCGGGACATGTCTCGAATTAATCACTCTTTGCAGGCACACTGCAACCTGCAGATGTTCGTTGGGAGAAGTGACTCCTGCAGAGTGTTAATCATCGAGAATAGCACTCCTCGCGGGAATATATTTCCAATTTCTGAAGAGCCGATTTTCGCGACTTTTTCCCTGATATTTTTTTCCGGTGGGGTGTTATTGATCGCGTTCAAAAGATGATTTTCATAATGGACGTGTTACCTGCAAAGTCACAGTGAAACTGTTAATGGCGAAAAGATTCATAATATTTTTTTATTAGAATACCCATGTAATTTTTTAGCATTCTTACAAGCAAATTGTTTATGGAAACGCTAGTGTAAATTACAGTGTAAATAGACAGGAACTATTACTATTTTAAACACCAGCTGTGATAGCTGTAGCTCTTATCTGCATCTGAGTTCCCGGTATGAATACTATAGGTTATCATTTATCTGCTCGGGCTAGGATACGTTCCTGTTTCTCAGTTTGATCAAATATGTATGTTGTTAAACCCTGCGAATTGAAAAAAACAAAGTGGCGGTGGCTTTGCAGTTTAATCATTTAGCGCTATCTATACAGCTTGCGAAAGATGAAACACAAATCTTGCTTATCAGTGAAGAAGAGGTATTCCCAGCAGGCCAGCTAATACCAGCAAAGTTTTTTTTTTCACCCTAACCCAGAGAATGGAGAAAAGAGAGGCGCCTGTGGCTCTGCAGTTTAATCAGTTCGCGAGTTCGGCGGTTAACTGAAAGAATGGTAAACGGAGCTCGCCCCAGCCAATCTTTATTCTTTTAAAGAGGAGAAAAATTAACTTTGCCGGCATTTTTACAAGCTATAAAAGATGGCCAAGTGCACAGAAAAAAAACACACTACAGATTATTTTTTGGAGCCGAAGCAGCGATGTCTTTTCCGATTCAATTGATAAAGCTCACCCAGTGAATACTGTTAACATGGTCAACTTTGTAACTGCAACCACAGGAAAAACAGCAAGAAGCAGACTCTATTCCCCATTTAAATCTGTCGTGCGAGGTATGTTTTTTGAATGCATGAAGTCAATCCCACGATCGCTTTTGAACTTTGACAAAGTACTTCCAAAAGGAGCGCTATGCGCAAAGATTTAACAAGCTCAACCCCCGTCAACGATTCGGTGTGAAGAAGCAGAACATTCTAGTTTCACAGACAGAAGCAGCACGCCAGCACAACCAACATTAAAACGGAGGGCACACTACGATTTGCATTGACACAAAAGTGATCTCGGCAGACGTCGTTCCCTGCATAACGCAAAAAGTGGCAAAGCGCACTTGGGTTGAAAGGACGCAAGAAGGTTTTTGTTTTCTGCCTTGATGTCAAGCTGACAAAGTATCTTTAAACACTTTGCTTAGTTTCTCGAGAGACTGCCGAAAAGCATAGGATCTACACACACATGAGGAGACTGACGGAACACGTACACATCTTTAGGGTGGTAATTACTTAACAACAGGCTATACACTTATAAGGCTACACAGGACACTAAAACTACTACGACATTATTTATATATGCAGGGTCAGCTGCTGGTCATCGAGCTGACCCTCAGACTCTCCCCAGCTACAACTCCCAGCCTGCTCCGTGGTACTATGAGTGCTTAGGTGCTCTTCCTCCTCACCACCGGGCGAGGGCGTTACAATACTTACGAGGAAGACATCGCTCTCTCCGACCCCCGACATCGTGTCCCGACCCACCGTGCTGGAAGCCGAAGCGTGCTGTTATTCTTTTACAGAGCAGAAATGACAACCTAGGAGCCGAGAGATCATTTCAGCATTTGGCAGCAAAACAGCATTTCCAAAACACAAACGACCAACTCGGAATGACTTGCTTTTGACACTTTTCAAAGCATTCTTTGTGCACGACGACTGTGCCGCCTAGCAGATACAAATGGGTTGTGGCTTGAAAACGCAAGCGATGTTTATTTTTTGACCGGAAAGGTGCGAATGGAGAGCAGCTTCTCTCGTCACTCTCTGTGGCACAATCGGTGAGCGTGTTCTGCTATTAACTGAAAGGATGGTGGTTCAAACCCACCCAGGGATGACTTTCTTCGTATTGTCAATGTAAACACTGTCTCCGCTAAAGCCGAAACCGTAACCCTCTTTATATTTGCAGAAAATGCGAGTCTTTTGCCCGTGTCCAACAACAACATTAGAGACCGGGGAAGTCCAATGGTGATCAACACCGCAACTCCCCAGAAAACCATTTTCACCCATGGAAAAGTATATTTGAATGGCTGGCGGGAGATATCAGTTATACTCCTGTTGCGTCCTCTGCTAAAATCGTTTAGAAATACAACGCGGAATTGTTTGAGAACTTGACAAGCATTGTTACGTTAGCACTGTGAAGGTGGATGTTGATATTTTAATATATTTACCTTAATTTTAACATAAATATAAAGATAAATGCTGTACAGTCTATGCTGTACAATCAAACACAGTTATATTTTGAGTCTCATGCTGATCGTTGTATGGATCCAAAAGAAAATTTTAAAGCTGATACATTTTCGATTGGAATTTGCTTCTAGCTGCAATCGGTATCTTTTACTTTATGTATGGTAGTGGAAATATATTTTTTAAATGTTTTCTAAAGACGATCTCATGAAGTATTGCCAGGACCTGCCTTTAGCGCTCAGTAGCGATAACACTGTTGATATAGACAGAGAAGAACTGTAAGATGAATTGATGATCTAAGCTAAAATAGCTCTAACACTCCTCCTGTAACAGTGTTCGTATTCATAGCAAGTAATATTCTTTTTCAACCCCGAACGTAGCCTTTGCATTAAGTGTTATGTAACCATTAGCGATTTTGGTAGCTTCTGGAGAGCGCACTTTTTCAAACTGAAGCTTATAAGAACATTATTCAAGACTCACCATGGCCCAGAGTCGTTCATCGGGACAAGGATTAACATCAATTGAAAGTACTCCAAAATAAAAGATTTGACCGAAAAATTACAAGAATAGGCAAGTATTAAAACAACACCATAACTTCTTGACTTCCAATCTCTTTCCTGGTTCAGGCCATGTAAAATGACATAATCAGTGGAGTCATGCTGAGGTTGTGAGTTTAAGCCTCACCTGGAGCAGCCAGGTTTTCTGTCTTGACAGGTAAACAGTGTTTTGTGTTATTTGCTAAATGGAGAGAGGATTCTGTGTTAATTGGCTGCTCCTGGGAGAGGTCAAGATGAGAAGTTCAAGAGTTCAGGAATATTGTGGCTGTACGGGGTCAGATCTATAGATATAGTAAACACATTAGTGGAGATGGTGTGTCTGCTCTCTGTGTGAGAACCGGGCAGGAAGAATAATCTGTGGTCTGGGAAGAAAAGACCCTCTTCAGAAGAGCGGCGCTTCTCACAGGAGAGAATGAAAACAAAATCTTTTTCAGGGACGCTGATTTTTCTCTTTGGGGGAATTAAAAGCACTTGTAGCAAGTGACCTTGTGGTGCAACGGTATCGCAGCTGATTCCAGATCAGAAGGTTGTGTGTTCAAATCATGTTGAGGTCAGCTGATGTGTCTGTAGGTTCTGCTGGTGCCAAACCTTGCGATCACACCACATAGGTCATCTGAATGAAATAACAGAGTAGTATAGAACATGCAGTCAGGAGTGTATGCAACGAATGATTTTGAACACGACAAGAGAAAAGGCACACTGCACATCCACAGAACATGACGTCCGACTTTAGAGACAGTAACATCAGAGATTGGAAGTTCTTGGTCCAGGTTGGAGGGTTGCACCGATTCTGACTCTTGTTAGCTGGAATGGATGGGTTTGGGGGTGTTGATACCAGAGTGGTCCAGGAGGGGGGTGCAGGTGTCTCAGGGGCATTCTTGTTTTTCTATGAGTTCAGGTTGATTCTGTTGGTTCTGTCACGAATCTCCCTCATGCAAGCAAGCGCTCCCGCATTCCCACGAGCTCTCCCCGTACCAAACGTGCACGCGTCAATCAGTCCTCTACTTAAACCCTCATCTGTCCCCCGGTCATTGCTCATGATTGAGATTCTCTCCCGGAGCTTACCTACTAACTACACCTTTGCCTTACTACGACTTCTCCCCTGGACCTCGACCCTGCTTTTCTGACTACCGCTTTAGCTACTCGATTTTGAACCTTCGCCTGTTTTACGCTTTCTCGGATCCTGACCCCAGACTGTCTCTTTGTTTACGCCTCTGCCTTCTGAATCCACACCGACGCAACTTCTACGCCTTCCCGGACTCTGACCCCTGCCAGTCCCTCGACTACGCCTTTGCCTGTCGATTCTGTGCCTACACCTGTACTACGCCTTCCCGGACTCGGACCCCTGCCTGTTTACTCCGACTACGCCTGCGTCTCGCGCCAACCCTACCAAGGGCACCGCATTGGATCCCTATCCTCAGCAGTCAGCCCCTGAGTGACAGGTTCTGAGTGTCTTGGTTACATCTGTTTGTGTGTATAGATGAAATAGCTATTGCAGAGCACCCCCACACCCCACACCCGTCTCGGTGGAAGTTGCCATGTTCAAAAAATCGTAAAAAGAGAATTAAAGTTTCACACAACAAAGCATGACTGTGAAAGGTCAGGAGGCCTGCCTAGTGAGCAAAACATTTGATCACAGTCAAAAAATAATTAAAAAAGAAATGGTCCACAACTCAAAGCAAGGTTGTATAAGGTTAGGGAAGCTGTCTGGTGTGTAAAACACCTGGTTGCAGCACTGTGGCTGTTGTGCTTGAAGAGCTATTGAGCCACGAAGAAGACCTGTCCCAGTGTATTACCTGTAGTGTTATCTTCAAAAAAGCATAAAAAAATAAAGGTTCCACAACCCAAAACAAAGCTGGGAAAAGTCAGAGGACCTGCTTAGTGTGTAAAACACTTACTTGCAGCATTCTGGGTGCTGTGGTTTAAATGGTATTGCTTTGTGAACAGAATACCCCTATCCCAGTGCATTGTGCCACATTAAATAAAAGCACTAGAAAAAGAGATTCAGAACACAAAAGCTCTGTCAGTGTTCTGTGTAAAAAGTCGGTTTGAACATCATGGGAGCTGTTTATAATAAGCTGCTGAGTAAAGAATATTTCAATCTTCCTGCTGTCAGTAGTATTGTCAATATAGTTGTCCTTACCTGAATGAAAACAGGACGTAAAGGAAGGGTTTCAGAAATCAATTGCGAAGATATGGACAAAAGAATATTCGTGCTTGGTCAAAAAAATGTCATAAAAACTAAAAAGTAAAGGCTGAGAAAGCATTCACAATGTATTTTATACACAAAGCAAGTATTCTCGCAACTCTAAGAGGTTTCGTATAAACGCTACAGGTGTGCCAAAATCGTTTTCAAACTTCAAGCTAACTTTACCCCTGTGGCTCGCTGGACTCCGAAACTCTGGTTGATGACGTGACGGACGGCGCTTGGCCTGCTCCAGGTGGCGAGACAAGGAAGACTGGGGTGGGTAGGTGGAAATGTGAGGTCACGCAGGGGCGCGGGGCTGCGTGTTGTAACACGCGGTAAGAGCAGCAGGAGGAGGGGGGTGGGTGCGTCATTTCCAAGAAGCAGATCGGCTTTTCCGTCACCGCTGCCGGAGCCCCTGGCCGCCGAGCGCGCCGAGCGCGCCGAGCGCCGGTTGTCGATAGATCACGGCAGGGACTTTTCGTGTTTGAATGTCGGGCTTCAAGTGTCGACACTTTTCAGAAGAGATTTTCCTCAGTGGTCAGCTCGCACCGGTGCGGGAAGATAACGCGCTAACGCGTCGACACGCTTTCATTGGCGCCCCGCCTGGGAGAGTGGGGTCGGGTCGCAGACGGAGACGGTGTGGCGTGTCACCAGGGGGTGTTATGGCTGCCACCCGGGGGCCCTGTTTTCACTTCCCCGAGTGGTCGAGTACTGGGCGGCGATCCTTCTGTGTGGAGTCTGTAGTCGAGTCGAACCTGAAGAAGGCTCCACGGTCGAAACGTTGTGTTTTCTTTCTTCTCTTTTCAGCAGGGAATATAAACCTGTTACGTGTTAACTGATAGATACTTTATTGATCCCGTGAGGGAAATTGCACTGCGACAGCAGCACTGTCAACGCAGCGACAGTGTAACGAAATGATATAATAATACAACAATCCAATCCAATCAGTCTAGTCAGTGAGAAGTGCAGAAAGAAGAGTCGCTCACAGTCCAGAATATACAAAGAACAAACCAGAACAGTACACAAAAAGTTGTATTGCACATTATAAATATATTGCACAATTCCCTGGCATCTATAGCACAAAAAAAACAGTTGTAAACGGGAAAAAAACAGATGTAAGCAGAGAGTTTACTGTTTAGTGCAAAAACTAAGCCAAGCGGCCAAATAGACATCATCGTGTATTTTTACCAGCGTGCGAATGTGTTCGCACCAGTGACCTGCTCACACCTCCGGCCCCGTTAACGAGCTCGACCCCGGGACCCAGCACCAACCCCTGCTGTCCTTTTCCTCGTTCATGGATTGTATCCCCTCAAAACCGGGCAGCTTTCTGGGTGCAGACGTGAGCAAGGTGACGTCTGTGCGCTCTGTTCGGCTGGACAAGAGCACCTGCGCTGTGTGTGTATATAAACATACAAAGTTCAAGGAGGGAGCTGCGTCCGAGGAAGAAGTAGAGGTTGATTCCTGTGCTGAAAAGAGAAGAGAGACACAGCTTTTCGGTCGTGGAGCCGAAAACAGAAACATTTACAACGCTGTTTTGCAAACCTTTACCTTCAAGCAGGTAAATGTGTTCGATATAAGGAGCTTGATATCACGTTATAACTCGCAAGCTAATGTGGGAAAGAAATAGGATTTGTTTATATAGTTTATATTTATATGTTATATTTGTTTCCCCCGTGTGGATACATGTCGCGTTCACACAACGAAATAGTGCGCCGCTACTCCGTCCTTTCATGTGTATGAGGTGGAAATGCAATATTATTTCAACCCCATTAAAAAATAAACATTAGGCAAGCGAAAAACAACATTGTCCTGATTTGTAATAATAATAATGTATTGTGTTATGTGTTATTGTTGTTTTTTTTGTGTGTGCGTTTATACTTTTTGACATACTTTTTCTGTTTTGTTTTGTATTGAAATAACAACAATAATAGTCAATCATCCTTACACGTCTGTAGCGCTTTTCTGGACTGTCCACTCTTAGCTCTTTACAGGTCCTGGGGATCCCACCACTACCACCAGTGTGCAGCCCCACCTGGATGATGCTCCAGTCCTCTCCCCACAAACCAGCTCTCAGTGGGGAGGAGAGCAGAGGGATGAAGCCAGTTCAGAGATGGGGGTTATTAGGAGGCCATGATGGGTAAAGACCAGGAGGGATTTGGCCAGGACACCGGTGTTAACACTGAATTTAGTCAAATGCTTCATTATGTTCATATTAGGTGATATCCAGTAAAAGTTTAAAAAAGTTTTTTTTTTTAAAAACTCCTTTTGCGGCTCTTTTTTTAATTTTTTTTTATTTAAACACCAGAAATACAAAAAAAGGAGACAGAAGATTAAAACCGATCCAGAAATAGACAGACTTCACAGCCAGAGGACTTCCCCATGATAAAAGCTGAAAATGAGGCCCTGCCTTTTGATCCTTTACATTTCTAACAGGATCATTTTTTTTAAAAAAAAGGAATCCTACCTAAAAAGCATGAATAGAGAGAGCAGTGCTGGGACCCTTGACTCTTGTGGAGGAAGTTATTTCGCCAAAATCGTGACCTCAGCTCTTCCTCCCATCTCCTGCTTCTAGGTGATGGGAGGCCCGAGGCGGCGGAGACGGGGGGCCCGTGGCGCCCACACGGGTCCCCTGCACGGGCAGGGCCGCCGCCGCCGCCCTGCCCTGCAACCTGGAGCCGCGCTACGAGACGCTGTGGTTCGTCCAGCGGCACGACGCGCTGGCCCTGGCCGTGTCAGCCAGCAGGAAGCCCGGCTGCCAGGGCTTCCACTACGTCGAGAGGCGGGACCCGTACTACACTACGCGCTGGCGCCGGGCGCCTCGACCGACCGCGATGCCAGCCTGACCATCGAGCGGGTCACCCCGGCCGACCAGGGCCTCTACTACTGTGCAAGACAAGGGGCGGTTTCGCATCGGGAGAGGAGCCAGGCTTATCTGTGTGGGTGAGAAAAGCTCTTATTTATCGAAAGGGGGGACAGCGTTGCGTGGTGGAGAGGGTGGTGAGAGCCAGCTGAGGTTTGCTCCACGCTCCTACAACCCTCTGTGTAAAGAAGCGCCCCATGTCCTTACTAGAAGGAGCTTACCCAGCTGTGTCTGGAGAGAAGCCAGGGTACCAGCTTCAACCGCATAGACTGGGCAGCTTGTTCCCCACCCCACCAACCTTTGTGTAAAGACGTGCTGCATGGCACACTGCTTGTGGTTTGGCTTGGTCCCACTTCTGTGTATAGACTTAAAGAGATGTAAACCCGAAGTGAAAGGGAAGTCATTTTATTTCTGTTTGTGTGTTTTCAGCAAAATGCGGATGACAGACCTAAAAGGCATGAGGGAGAATCCCAGCTTCGGCAGTCGATATTTTTTTTTTCTGAGACGACCCGAACTACCCCCCAACGCCCCCGAACACCAGGCAGAACTCGGTAGACCGGACCCTCTACGATATAATCCGCCCTTGCACAAACCCGCAGAGCTGCGGGTCAGCATGATATCCCCCTCATGCCTGTGCGCGCGCACACGCACGCACACACACAGAGGAAATGCCTCTTCTTTACCAGCGAGCTGACTGGAAGTCGAGAGCATGTAAGAGTGAGGGCTGGCGGCGAACCTGTTTTCTTTCTTTTTTTAATGCAAAACCAAAAAGAAGGATCTGAACACGAGCCGTTTAATGCGCTGGGCTCTGGCGCTGGGTGAAAAAGGGGGGGATTATTTTTAACACAATAACGTGCTACTACTATGATTCCTGCATTTTCTATAGATTCTACACGCTCCTTCCATGTGAAATGAAACACCCCATGTCGCGACAGGCTCGGCTGCAGGAGAGACGGGCTTCAGTTCTGTTTAAAACAAAAAAATACCTGCCTGTAGGAGACTTTCGCTCTGCAGAAGAGCTTTGTCGTGGTCTAAGCAGTCAGGATGTTACTCTGCGGTTTTTAAGGCGCTGTTCCGGGGGGTCTGCAGTAATTGTTCTCGCTTCTTGTGGGCTCCTTCCTGTTCCTTACTTTTTGACGTTGGAAAAAAAAATTAAATTCCCCCCCAGAGAATCGTTACTTGTTGTTACTTTTGAGCCGCTGGCAAGATGTCATATGAAAAAAAGGAGCACGTGTTTATCTGTGTTCATCTGTGGCTGAAAACGGGTAGTTTGGATGTGTACCAAAACAAAACCGCCCCTGCCTTAACGCTTATCACGTGGAAATGCAAAAGGACTGAACCTCCAATTAAAACGTGAAAAATAAACACGACCGATGTATGTAAACAAAATGGGCTTTCTTGTGCACAGAAAACAAACAACAAATCACTCCTGTCTGTCTTGTGGGGTCATGAGTGGTTAATTGGTTCCAGGGGCTCACCCAGCTGTGTCTGGAGAGAAGCCCGGGTATGGGCTTCAACCACAGGGCTGGGCAGCTTGTTCCCCACCCCCACCCCTCTCTGTGTACAGAAGCGCCTCCTGTCCTGACTAGAGGAGCTCATCTCAAGCCAGGGTATGGGCTTCAAAAAAAGGGCTGGGCAGCTTGTTCCCCACCCCCACCCCCCACTGTGTAAAGATGTGCCTCCTGTCCTGACTGGAAGGTCCCATCCATCTGTGTCTGGAGAGAAGCCAGGGTATCTGCTTCAACCACAGGGCTGGGCAGCTTGTTCCCCATCTCCACCCCCCTTTTTGCAAAGTAGCACCGCCTGCTCTCTGTCTGAAATGCCCTTCCTCTGTGCCCTCTGGTCCACGATTCAGTATTCACTCTGAAGAAGCCAGCTGGACTGACTTGGCCAGTGACCTTTAAGGATTTGGAAAATTTGTATCACATTCCCCCCATTCTCCTCTGTTTGAGAATAAAGAGATCTAGTGACTTATCCCTTCTTTTCAGCACAGAAATGTATCCTATGTGGTCCCAGAGCAGCGATGTCTTTTCGAGTAAAATCGCATGCAGCATTCTCACCAAGGTGTGAACTATGGCGGTGTGCGGGTGGAACATTGCGTAGTTTTGTGTTTTGCAGCAGGTACCCTTGTGTACGAATGCGCCTTTCTGCACTGTACTGGGGCATCTGTGAACAGGATGTTGCCGTCATAGAAAGACCAAGGTTGCTGCAGTCTTCGCCACCTGCCGTAGAGGAATACGTGGGGGGGGGGGATTAGATGAATATTAAGATCTGGTCATGTACATGAAACGGGTTTGTGCGTGTGCGTGTGTGTACGTACACTCTCCCCTGGTGGAGATTCGCTAGTCTTATTCCAGAAACAGCAGTGAAACGGGAATCAGGGGGCAGGAGTGGACACTCAGATGGTGTGCGTTTTGAAAAGGAGAACGATTGGCGCAACTTTACACAGAGGTCGGGAACAAGCTGCCCAGCTGGGGTGTTGAAGAGCATCGCCTGGCGCCTCGCAAGACACAGCTGGATGAGATCCTCCAGTCGGGACGGGACGGGGAAGGTGCTTCTTTACACAAAGGGTGGCTGGGGTGGGGAACGGGCAGCTTTAACATCCTGTGTTGTCCAGCCCCACCTGTGTGTGTGTGTGTCTCCCTGACTGCGACAGAAGCTTCGTAGGGCACCGATGTCCTCTGCTGTCCCCCTGGACTACTGAGGGGCTAAGTTTGTGTGAGGCCACATGGGTCAGTTTAATCACTTCTCTCCTCCATTTCTCCTGCCTGATCTCTCTCTCTCTCTCTCTCTACCTTAGATTCATCAGCCGGAGGTTTTATATATATAGCGCTTTTCTGGACACTCCACTCAAAGTGCTTTACAGGTCATGGGGATCCCACTACCGCCACCAGTGTGCAGCTCTTTACAGGTCATGGGGATCCCACTACTGCCACCAGTGTGCAGCCCCACCTGGATGATGATGCTCCAGTCCACTCCCCACACACACCGGCTCTCAGTGGGGAGGAGAGTAGAATGATGAAGCCAGTTCAGAGATGGGGGTTATTAGGAGGCCATGATGGGTAAGGCAGCAGCCATATCACCCTGCAACTCACAACTGGCAACCCACTGAAGCTAAGCAGGTGTGAGCCTGGTCAGTACCTAGATGGGAGACCTCCTGGGAAAAACTAAGGTTGCTGCTGGAAGAGGTGTTAGTGGGGCCAGCAGGGGGTACTCACCCTGTGGTCCATGTGGGTCCTAATGCCCCAGTATAGTGACGGGGACACTACACTGTAAACAGGCGCCGTCCTTCGGATGAGACGTAAAACCGAGGTCCTGACTCTCTGTGGTCATTAAAAATCCCAGGGCGCTTCTCGAAAAGAGTAGGGGTGTAACCCCGGTGTCCTGGCCAAAATTTCCAATTGGCCCTTACCAATCATGGCCTCCTAATAAAACCCCTCTATGAATTGGCTACATTAATCTGCTCTCCTCCCCACTGATGTGTGGTGAGCGTTCTGGTGCACTATGGCATCCAAGTGGATGCTGCACATTGGTGGTGGTGGAGGGGAGTCCTCATTACCTGTAAAGCGCTTTGAGTGGAGTGTCCAGAAAAGTGCTATGTAAGTGTAAGCAATTATTATCATATAATTATAAAGGGCCAATGAGAAATTTGGTCAGGACACTGGGGTAACACCTGAAGTATTCTCTCAAGAGGCACCAGTAATGTAGGGGTTTGGGCATTTACTGGGACAATTATTAATTGTGGCAGTAAGTCACAAAATGATTCTTTTGATGGTATTAGAATCCAGCCTTGCGGGATAACTCGAACAACGCACACACACGGGTACTAATACACGAGGATACATTTATTAATACATAAAATGTGCATATAAACATAACAGATCTTATCGTGAGGATTAGCAGAATACAAAAGGTATATATTTAACCACGAAGAGTTACAGATACCAAGAGGACATACATTCAGTATATCATTCATTTAGACCGTTTCGTAAATGAACTTGGATAACAACTTCTACACTAGATACTCAAAACAAGTATATCACTCATAGGAATTAAATTGATATCAACTGGTTGGGATAACAATTGAATTCTCGAGCTGTAATGCAGAATGTTGAATACTCATCCAATCTGTGGGAATTCAGATCTCCCGTGGACACAAAGAAGCAGTGGCAGGCTGTTCCTGTGTCCAATCGGCACTCTCTGGCTCTGTGCCAGGCAGTGCTCAGTGCAGCTTGCGACATCGTGGGAGAGATTCCTGCAATGCTCTAGCAGTGGGCTCTCTGAAGACCAGCTAGTTAGTGTTGGCTGAAACTAGCAAAGTTTGTGCACAGGAGGAAAAGCGACTGCGGGTCCCAGCAGGTCAGGAAGAAGACCGGTTTGTTCCTGATGAAGCGCTAGTCCTGAATTCTTATTCAGCTGTCCACAGTTCCGACCTGTTCATGAGGCTTTCTGCTGATGCTAACTTCGGGTGGATCCTTTGATTACGTGCTGGCAACTTCCGCCCTCGACTCTTAGAACAAAGGAAAGTCCTGCCACTCAGACACAGTGGCCGTTACGTGGTGGTCCAGACCGAGTCGGAGGATGTTCAGGAGGTGCTCCGAGGCTGAAAGTCCAGCAGGCGCGCAGCGAGAATGTCCTGCTCTTGGGAACTGTGCTCGAGAGGTGTCCAGCCGGACCAGGGGCTCTTTGTTGCCTGATTTTACCTGGAGGAACTGCAGGTCGCTCATTGGTTGAAAGTTTCATGGGGATCAGAGACCCACGTGGGGTTAATCTGCCCTACCAGTTCCTGATTGGCTGATGATGAGTAATAATGCACTCTGACCTTAGGGTCATAAACCAACTTTGAATGACATTTTCCCTTGGAATCTCAGACTTTTAGGCTCTAGAAATGACATTTGTTAAGGTGGTTGATGTGTACCAGCTTTTGGGAGCTGTTCCTTAGCAGGACACTCTATCGGCTAGAAAAACATCTTAATTGTGAACCAAATTGAATGGACTCTGTATCAAGCACCACTGAGGTGGAGAGAGGGACTGGCAAGGGAGCAGCAAGCTCAATTCTTGTATTTTAATAAACCTTGTTGCTACAACGGTCTCTCTCCTGTGTGAGTGCGCTGGTGGGTTTTTAAGTCACTTGACTGACTAAAACTCTTCCCACACTGACTGCAGCTGAATGGTCTCTCTCCTGTGTGAATGCGCTGATGTCGTTTTAAGAGGTGCGAGTGACTAAAACTCTTCCCACACTGACTACAGCTGAAAAGTCTCTCTCCAGTGTGAATGCGCTGGTGTGAATGTAAGTGGTTTTTCTGACTAAAACTCTTCCCACACTGACTGCAGCTGAACGGTCTCTCTCCTGTGTGAATGCGCTGGTGGACTATTAAGTTACTTGACTGACTAAAACTCATCCCACATTGACTGCAGCTGAATGGTCTCTTTCCTGTGTGAATGTGCTGATGTCGTTTTAAAAGTTGTGAATGACTAAAACTCTTCCCACACTGACTGCAGCTGAATGGTCTCTCCCCTGTGTGAATGCGCTGGTGTGATTGTAAGTGGCTTATTTGACTAAAACTCTTCCCACACTGACTGCAGCTGAATGGTCTCTCTCCTGTGTGAATGCGCTGGTGGGCTATTAAGTTTCTTGACCGACTAAAACTCTTCCCACACTGACTGCAGCTGAATGGTCTCTCTCCTGTGTGAATGCGCTGGTGGGTTTTTAGGTTACTTGACCGACTAAAACTCTTCCCACACTGACTGCAGCTGAATGGTCTCTCTCTTGTGTGAATGTGCTGGTGCCTTTTTAAGTCATGTGACTGACTAAAACTCTTCCCACACTGACTGCAGCTGAAAGGTCTCTCTCCTATGTCAATGCACTGGTGTGACTGTAAGTGGTTTTTCTTACTAAAACTCTTCCCACACTGACTGCAGCTGAATGGTCTCTCTCCTGTGTGACTGCGCTGGTGGGTTTTTAAGTTATTTGACCGACTAAAACTCTTCCCACACTGACTGCAGCTGAATGGTCTCTCTCCTGTGTGAATGCGCTGATGTCTTTTTAAGTCATGTGACTGACTAAAACTCCTCCCACACTGACTACAGCTGAATGGTCTCTCTCCTGTGTGAATGCGGTGATGTCGTTTTAAGATGTGTGATTGACTAAAACTCTTCCCACACTGAGTGCAGCTGAACAGTCTCTCTCCTGTGTGAAGGTGCTGATAGGGTTTTGAAATGCTAGACTGACAGAAACGCTGCTCCTCCCTGTGCCATAATGGCAGTTTGTCCACTCCATCTGAGCAAGGCCTTGAGTGATTCTTCCTCATCCCCTGATCGTCCTGTGGTCTCTTATTCTGCAAATGCTCCATGGAATGGTCTTGCTCTGTGTGATGAAACTGAGATTTGTTTTCTTCATTATGTCCCTCAGTGTTCTGCTCAGCAGTGTGAATCATCTGGGGCTCCTTCTCCAGCTCTCTGAGACTAAAACCGCCCAGTTCATTCAGTTGTTCCTCTCTTTGCCTAAGAAAAGACACACTCTCCAGTTCATTAAAACTTTCAACAATTTTCTCAGTAACCAGATTATTAAACCTGTGTGTAAAGTCATCAGATGCTAAGGGATTACATGATTGTTTGAGACTGAGCAATGACAGTCTCTCCACTTGAACAGAACAAGGCCTAATTATCAAGCCCTGTAGGAGCTGCTGTTGCTCCTCCCTGTACTGACTCTCCTCTCGGTGCTGTATCTCAACACAGTTCTCTTCACCAGGTACATCAGTCTGCTGCTCTGCACAGTCAATCAACTGGGGCTCCATGTCCTGCTCTGTAAGATTAAAGACATCCAGTTCTTCACCGTGCTCTTGTATAGAGATGCAGCCCAGTTCATTACAACCTTGTGTAATATTGATTGTGTCCAGATTATTCATCTTCTCTGTAAAATCATCACATACTAAGAGCCCAGGTGTCTCACTCTCAGACTCCATCTTCATCATGGGCACAGAGTCCAGAACCTCAACAATCTGTCTGCTCTCTGTGTGCTGCTCACTGAGAGTCTTTTTCCCTTCTGATGTCTCCTGCATCAGACTGGAGCCCCACTCCTCCTCACTGTGCTTCTGTTCAAGAGGAGCCCTTTCCCCAGCCTCAGAGAGAGCACTGGCCTCTGAGCCTATAAACAGAACAAGACAAAATCTTTATTAGAATAATAAAAAACTTTATTTTATATAGCGCCATTAAAGGTGGCTTCTCAAAGCATTTTACAGAATGCCAACAACAAAAAATACACAAAATAAGCATGATGAGAACACACAGTTAGAGGAGACAGTAGATGGTGGTACTAAATACAGTAGGAGCAGAGTGGTAAAGAACAGTTCAATGAAGGGTCTTCTAAAGAAGAAGGTTTTGAGTCTGGATTTGAAGGAGTTTAGAGAAGGTGACTCTCTGACATCCTTGAGGAGAGAGCTCCAGAGCTTGGGGCAAAACAGGAGAAGGCCATGTCACCCATTGATTGTAGACGGACTTGGGGACAGATAGGAGAACACAATTAGAAGAGCGAAGGTTGTGAGGTGGGGAGTAGGGTGATAACCCAGAGAGGTACTGAGGTGCCAAGCCATGGAGAGCCTTATAGGTGAGCAGGAGGATTGTTAAGTCGACATGCAACTTGACAGGAAGCCAGTGTAAGGACTCCAGGATAGGAGTAATGTGAACACTTGCACTAGACCTTGTCAGGATTCTGGCTGCCGAATTTTGGACATACTGAAGTTTGTTCAAAGTGGATTTAGAGTCCCCAGAGAGTAGAGCGTTACAGTAGTCGATTCAAGATTAGACAACTCTTTTCAGCCACAGTTAGTGATAACATAGGGCGTAGTGGAGCAATATTTTTGAAGTGAATGAAAGATGTTTTGACAACATGCTGCACATATGGGTCAAACGTCAAATATCATCCCAAAGTTTTTCAATATAGACTGAAGCTCAAGTATAAGACAATCTACAGATAGAGTTACAGCATTGGTTTTACAAAGTTGATGGGTGGTGCCAATAAGCATGACTTCAGTCTTGTCACCGTTAAGATGAAGGACATTTTGAGTCATCCAAGATTTTATATGGGAGATGCAACTAAATAGAATAGAGACAGACACATCAGCGTCAGGTTTGGTATGGATGTATATTTGAGTATCATCAGCATAGTAGTGATAGCTGAGGCCATGTGATCTAAAAAGCTTTAAACTACACACACGCGTACTAGTACACTGACAATCAATCTAGGTTGTTTAAACATAGTGGAATAAGTGGGTATAAGGGGGTGTTCTGATTTAGCTTTGTCAGAAACCTAACTACCATGTAAAAAGTAAGTCTACTATAATAATATCACAATCACATTACATTTACATTAACAGTGCACTGAGAGAGAGAGGGGTTAATACAGACAGATTGACTGGACACTACAGTACATTAACACTGCACTGAGAGAGAGGGATGAATACAGACTGATTGGACACTACAGAACATTAACACTGCAATCAGAGAAAGGGGTTAATACAGACACACTGACTAACTGGACACTACAGAGCATTAACACTATACTGAGAGAGAGGGGTTAATACAGACACTGACTGGACACTACAGCACATTAACAATGCACTGAGAGAGAGAGGTGGGTTAACAGACAAATTGACTGCACACTACAGTACATTAACACTACACTGAGACAGAGGGGTAAATACAGACACTGACTGGACATAACAGTACATTAACACTGCACTGAGAGAGAGGTGTTAATAGATACATACTGACTGGACACTGCAGCATATTAGCACTGCACTGAAAGGGGTTAATACAGACATGCTGACTGGACACTCCAGTACATTAACACTACACTAAGACAGAGGGGTTTATACAGACCATAAATTAACAGTGCTCAGAGAGGGGGGGGGGTAAATGCAGACAGACTGACTGGACACTACAGTAAATTAACATTGTACTGAGAGAGGGGTTAATACAGACACTTTCTGGACACTACAATGCATTAACACTGCACTGAGAGAGACAGGTGTTAATACAGACACACTGACTGGACAGTCCAGTATATTAACACTGCACTGAGAGAGAGGGGTGAATACAGACAGACTGACTGGACACTACAGTACATTAACACTGCACTGAGAGTGGGGTTAACACAGACACACTGCCTGGACACTACAGCACATTAACACTGCACTGAGAGAGAGGGGTGAATACAGACGTACTGTAGTGTCCAGTCAGTCTGTCTGTATTCACCCCTCTCTCTCTCTGAGCACTGTTAATGTATGGTCTGTATAAACGCCTCTGTCTTAGTGTAGTGTTAATGTACTGGAGTGTCCAGTCAGCATGTCTGTATTAACCCCTTTCAGTGCAGTGCTAATATGCTGCAGTGTCCAGTCAGTCTATTAACACTACAATGAGTGAGACGTTAATACAGACACTTTCTGGACACTATAGTATATTAACACTGCATTGAGAAAGAGAGGGATTAATACATACACACTGACTGAACACTACAGTACATTAACACTGCTGAGAGAGGGGCTCATACAGACACTGACTGGACACTACAGGACATAAAAACTGCACTGAGAGAGAGGGGTGAATACAGAAACACTGACTGGACACTACAGCACATTAACACTGCGCTAAGAGAGAGGGGTGAACACAGACAGACTGACTGGACACTACCGTGCATTAACACTATACTGAAAGAGAGGGGTTAATACAGACACTGACTGTACACTACAGCACATAAACAATGCATTGAGAGAGAGAGGTGGGTTAACAGACAAACTGCTTGCACACTACAGTACATTAACACTACACTAAGACAGAGGAGTAAATACAGACAGTGATTGGGCATAACAGTACATTATAACTGCACTGAGAGAGAGGTGTTAATAGAGACATGCTGACTGAACACTACAGTACATTAACACTGTACTGAGAGAGGGGCTAATACAGACACACTGACTGGACACTCCGGTATATTAACACTGCACTGAGAGAGAGAGGGGTTGATTCACACACGCTTACTGCACAGTACAGTACATAAACAATGCACTTAGAGAGAGAGGTTAATACAGACACACTGGATTAATATTCTAGACGAGTTAATACAGACACAGACCGTGGAGGACGGTAATACTTAAACAAATTGAAATAATTTTTATATACACAATCATTAGCATACATATAAAATCTAGACCAATACAACGTAAATACAATATTTATAAATGTTGTTTCATAATGACGTTGGATTACAAATTGATTCAGTGGAACAATTGTTGAATATGAACGAGGTGTTTTCAGCACCGTAAACGGACAAAACAGTTCAGTTTCCAGTAAAGAATCCCGTTGCTACATCACACAAGTCTTTCCCACTTCACTCTGCATCTCTCCACTATATTCTCACCAGTGAGGAAAGTTTTTTGATGACATTTTGATAGTTTGTTAGATAACGAGAATGTTTACTCTTGCGAGATGTTTTCTTCAAAATAAAGTTTGTTATTTAAAAAAATCTCACCAGTGAGGAAGTTAGACACTGGTTTTAAACACACATACTGACTTCATACAAGTCACCACACTGACCTGAGAGCTGCAGTTCCGTGTCCATTTCTTCTTTTATTTCTGCAGTGACTTCACAGGGAAGCGTGTGTCCAACACGATCTGTCTGTCCCTGATCTCCTCCTGCTCCCGTCTCCTTCTCCCACAACTGCAATCTCCACTTCAGGCTCTCGTTTTCCTTCTTCAGTTGCGCCATTTCACTCCCGACACTGTCCTCCACACACTGTGTGATTTTAATCACGGCCCGTCTCACCAGGATCTGGGAGACGCTGCGGAGTTTGTCTTGAAACTCGTTCCCAGAGTCAGAAATTCTGTTTCCAAAAACTTCTGACACTTCATACACGATCGATTTGAGCAAAACCTGCATGAAAGAGTCAAGCTGGGTTTGCAGATTTAACAAGCACTCCGCCATCCTTCTTCAGAGTCGGTCAGAAACAAAGGCTGACTTCCGAAGTTTAAACAGAACAGCTTCTTTATTTTTAGTCTTCACAGACTCTGTTGTCAGGGCTGTGCTCTGTTCAAGCATAAACACAGCCGACGAGACGTTGCGTATTCAGAACCTGAAGTTATTTAAAAAACAACAACTTTCTTTAAAGAAAATGATTCACTCACCCACACGTGGGTGAAATACATGCAGGGTCGCGCAGTATAATGACGTCATTCGTTAGCGCGGCGGCGACTTCAAGACAATCGAAAAGCGGAGCTGAGAAAGAGGAGTTTCTTCAGCCGGATATAAACTTCACTGCACCTCCTAGCGCCACCTAGTCAAAAGGAGTGAATCACCTGCGACCTGCGCCGTTCGTAACGGAACAGATTCATTTTTTGCCCTTCCACAACCATCCTCCCCAACGAAAATGTCTCAAGTGGATTTTTGTTCTACATCTCCCTATGCAGGTTTTTGGTTAAAGAAAAAAAATGCTGTCGTTTTCTTGCCAACTGGCAGTATTTCTCCTGCACCGATAAGCAAGATTTCTATTTCATATTTCACAAATTGTTTGAATTTCTCGAAAAACAAGTTGTTCCAAGAAAGGAAATAAATACTTGCATTTAACAAAATCAAGCCCTATGTGATTGTCCTTAATGATACATTCTGAATGACAAGACAGGAAGAAAGAAACCTCAGGATTTTGGACACAGGATCTCATTTACTTTTTAACAGTTTCAATAAGACCGATGAAAATTGTTGCCCTGCTTTTTGTCGTAAATACACAAGCTCTTTACGTCATGTGTCGGAAATAAACTGCATGAAATTCGCAGCAACAAAAGGCAAGCGTCACAAAGAGGACAAACATTTGAGTTTATGGTGCAATGTTATCTCGTGTCTTTAAAATAACTTTAAACGCAATTTGTTTTTCTCTGTGGCTCTAAGGCTTTCTTATTTAGCTGTACTGTTTTCTTTTCCATATTGTAAAAAAGTCGCTAAATCATACGAACCATAAAAATTCCAATTGTAAACAGTTTACCATTCATAATTCTGAATTTTAAACCCATGGAGTATTCATACCTTGTCTTAGTATATGTGAATATTGCAGAGCTCCTTTTCAAAAACTGTCAGCAATATTGTTAAGGTGTTTTTTTTAACATTTTGTTACATATTGTAACATACGGCCTCCATTGCTCGTGAGAGCTGAGCTGGCTTACCAGAACCCTTCCCTGTGAATAGCAAGGACCACAGCCGCAGGGTTGATGGGAGATTTCCCTTTGGCTCAAGAGGCTGGGTCCCTGTTCGAGTCCCCGATGGTGGGGGGGGGGGGCTTTTCATGTCTTTTTAAATCATTTGTAATCTCTAAATCACCCAGGCGGTCTGGGTACAACTCCTCGTATAGGAGCGCGTCTATGTTGCCTTTTGGATTTTAAATGAGAAACTCAGTGCAGAAGACAGCCCCGTAAAACAGCATGCGGAGTGCAAAAACGTGTAATAATAGCGATCGCTTTGGTGTGTTGAGAGAGATACATTGCGCGAGGAGGGGTGACTGGCAGAGAGTGTTGACCTTCAAAAAAAGGACTCGTCTCGCTAAATATATTTCCACATCCTGAAGAGGAGGTTATCCCCATTTCTCTAGTCGGAACTCCTCTATTGCTAGAGAGCTGTAGAATGTGGAGTCTCCAATCCTGCTCTGGGAGTAGGGTGTACTATTGTTTCCGTAGCGCAGTGGTTATCACGTTCACCTCATTTCTTTGGCCTTCTGACAGGCATGTTTTTTTTAAAGAAACTACTGTATAAAAAATAGAAAGGAACTAAGCTACCAATAATGGTTGCGATAATGAACAATGTTTTGCTCAAGCAATTTCATACTATAATGTGGCACGTATTAACTGCGTTTATCTGTCCTAGTGTCTGGTGAAAATACATTGAGAGCAGAGTCCTTGATTCATCTACTAAAGTAAGGAAAGAGATTTGCTTCTTGATAATCTTTAGCTGGACCAAATACATGCATTGCCATTTAGTGCTAGGTACCATTAAGGTGATTAAAGATGAGCGGGACCTTGTGTAAGAGAATGACATACACTGCACCCAAGGTGGGGCTGGAAACCATGACGCTGAGATTAAGAGTTGCATGCTCTACCGATTGAGATAGTCAGACGCTGACGCCTGACTGGTTCTGCTGTCATCACTTTGAAGAGGTAGCTGGCTCATAATTATGTGGTGATCAGGATTCTAGTGTCTCTCACGGTGTGGTGTGTTGACTATTCAAAACAGAGCAAATGTCAGTAGTCATTGAAATTAATGTTACGCCCTCTGCAGCCAGAGGGCGCTCCTTCTCTGTCCTGTCCCTGGTTTCCGGTCTGCTGTCCTTCCGGTCCTTCTCTTTCCCTTGGGCTATATATTTCCGGGTCTTGCACTCTGTCCTCGCTCAGCATTGACGTTCTGATGTCCTGAGACCCGCCTAGCACCAGGGCGCCCCACGTCCGCTCCCTGAGGGCATAGGTTTCTATATACGGCATTCCTGAACTCTTTGCACTATGAGCCCGGGCCTTTTTCCCGTCTCGCCGCTACGCATATGGGTCTTTTTCCGCTCTCCTGCTCCCCACGGTTAGTCCCTTTGGACGTCCGTGACAGAATGCTGAGCCACTTACTGACCCCGCGAGCGGCGCTTTTTGTCTTGTCGCAGTTTTTTCTTGTTCTCTGGGCTGTTTTTTTTTTCAGTTCCTCTATTCTAATCGCTGGATATCACTCCGATCTTCTGTGCCTGTGAGCGGGTCCTGCACCTGGCTTTCCTCGGGTAGATCACTCCGATATCAGTGATTGAATGTTGAGCTGGCTTGCCTATTCTTATTACTGGATATCACTCCGAGCTTCTGTGTCTGGAGCGAGTTCTCGTGCCTGGCTCTTCCTGGTTTTGCTCTCTCCGATATCAGTGATAGAATGGTAAGCTTTCTGCCGTTCCTCCATTCTTTTCGCTGGATATCACTCCAGGCATCTGTGTCTGTGAGCGGACTTCGGTCTGGCTTTCCTCAGGTTGTCCACTCCGATATCAGCATTAGAATGTGAACGTGCCCATTGCCCAGTCTGCGGATTTTTCCCCGGGGTTTTTGTAGTTTTTTTTTCTTGTTTTTTGCCTTTTGTTTTGATTTTTTTTCTTCCTGGTTTCCCCTCCTTTTTGGTCCCCCCTGCTCTGTGTCTCGGAACTTTGGTTCCTACTGTTTTGTGTGGTTTGTCTCCCTGGTCTTTCCCAGGTTTTTGTCTGTTGTGTTTGTGCTTGTGTACTTTTTTGTTTTAAGTCTCCGGAGCTCTACTCGACCCCCCCTTCCTCCACCCAATAAAGGTTAATACCCCGGAGGAGGGGGTAGCTCTCAGCCATGGACTCCCGGAGGTTTCCTTTCAGTTAAATGAGGTTTTTCCTCCCCCCAGTGCTGGGCAGCTCATTTAATTGTATGGGTGTCAGGAGCCGCCCATGAAGGGGGGGGTACTGTTATGCCCTCTGCAGCCAGAGGGCGCTCCTTCTCTGTCCTGTCCCTGGTTTCCGGTCTGCTGTCCTTCCGGTCCCTCTCTTTCCCTTGGGCTATATATTTCCGGGTCTTGCACTCTGTCCTCGCTCAGCATTGACGTTCTGATGTCCTGAGACCCGCCTAGCACCAGGGCGCCCCACGTCCACTCCCTGAGGGCATAGGTTTCTATACGGCATTCCTGAACTCCTTGCACTATGAGCCCGGGCCTTTTTCCCGTCTCGCCGCTACGCATATGGGTCTTTTTCCGCTCTCCTGCTCCCCACGGTTAGTCCCTTTGGACGTCCGTGACAATTAATGGTTGTAATCAAAAGCACTTAATTCTTTCACACAGTAACAGATATGCATATAACGTGGGAAGGTCCTCATTGTGTTTTCGGTGTCCGATACTGGCAAAATACCAAGAGGCAGCAGGCAATACAAGAAATAAATTTTAAATACTGAAAGTATTACCCGGGTCAACCTGGTGAAATCGAGGAATATTAACCGCTAGACCATACGGGAGCATGCAGCCTCGCCATTTCATGCATAACGCAGGCAAAGTGTAATTCCTGTTTCTACAGCGCGCTTGTTAGAGAGCTAGCTGGCACCCAGAGCGCTGCAGGGTCTACTTACTGAGACTCAGTTGAAGTACAATGTCCGGATTTTCCATTTTTTTGTCACATGAAATCACAGCCGTTTCTACACAGGCATGAGACAGCATGTATATAGTATGTCAGAAATCTCAGTAACGTGCAGAAATAATAAAACCGTAAATATTTTTTTGTACAACATACCTTTAAATAGGTCTAACTGAATATCAGTGGTGCAAATTGGGGTGTAGCAAAAGATTTAAAGCACACTTTATAAAAAGTAACACTAATACAAAGTATAAATATTCCGTGGGTTTAAAATTCAGGATTATGAATCCTCAATTGCTTACAATGGGTGTTTGTGTTCTATACCTGTACCGATAGAAACACCTATTTCTCTACAAGACATAGAAATAAGGAAGAGTGAGCAACTTTATCCCAGTCCCACTGCCTGATTCCTACGCAGATGACTTAGTAAAACAGAGCACTTTTGCTGGAACATCATTTAATCATACGATTTGATCGCTTAAAGAGGGGCACACAACATGTCTTTTTCCAAAGCTTTTCATACTGTCATTCCATGAACCCGTTCCAGCTTCACGTAGCAAAACGTCTCGCCTTAACGCACTTTTGTAGAATTTGGTTTACTGACAAAAAACCAGTAAATGTGCTAATTGTCATAAACAATTTAAGATAGGCACATAGAAATAATTATATACAATACAGTTTCAATTAACAATAGCTCTCCTCTTGTACTGTAGAAAGAAAAAGGAAAATACTAAGACACATTGTGAAGCGCGACACTTAGGCTTGTTTAATTGAAAGAAAAAAGGGTTGAAGCAGGCGAAATCACAACAGGGCCAGCCTATCAGCTGTGTTTGGTGTTCATTCAATTCAGCATTTTTACTGCATATCGGATCCTTTTCTCCTACTCTTCTCTTCTTATATTCTAACGTAGTGGGTTAATATAAGCTTAAGTGCATGGAAGGTTTCTTTCTTGTCAACTTCTCTTTAAGCATATTTTGCTGTTGAAAATAAACTTTGTGGATTTCAAGGCTGTGTTCCTCTTCCGTTAGTGTCCCCCAAATCGATATATTGTGTTTTGGTGATTCTTCAGACTATTGCATTTAGAGGGGGTCAGTTGAATAAGTTTGAACAAAGGTTTTTTTTTATACCACATATTTAAAATCCAGAAACATAGAGAAGGTGCTCATGTTTTTACTGCTATAAGAACAGTTTTGCACAAGAAATATTTAGTTACTAAAATATTGTAATAACAACAGGGGGCTATTGGCCACTCTGACACAGTACAAACAACACAAACCTTCTGCCTTACTGTATGCACTTCTCCAGGACCAATTTCAGCACACGATGATCCTCGGTCAAACAAAAACTTTAATTTATATCACATTGGCTTCTGGAAAAGCAGTTGATCTGACATCACATTTGCCCTAACACACTTCGTCCTCACTTTGAGTGTAATCTCTGGGTTTGAGCACAGAACGAGACACCCCATATAGGACCTGAGCCCCAAATTCCTGCCTTAAAAGACTAATAAACTTCCACTCAGACGCACTTTTTATATCTAAGTTCTCTGATTGACTATCTTCACCTGGGTATTGAGCCAATCATCTGGTCCTGAGACTTAATAGGCTGGATTTGAGCGTCTTTCCAAAGGATTATTTGAAAACCTCACTTATGCAAATAGTGACACTCTATCTTTTCTTCACATATGAGATTTTAAATATTTGAGCACTTTCCTCTTCGCCTGCAACACACTCATCTATCTATAGTAAGTGGTATCTTTGCATCATATTTCACCATGGAAAGAAAGATCAAAGGGTTTTGGCAGAAGAGAAGGAGCTCTCCTGGCCCGTATGGGAACAAGCAATCTTGGTGTTATTAGCACCACACTCTAACCAACTGAGCTAACCGGCCATACAGAAGAAAGTGCTCTCTGTGAGGCATAAAAATTTAATTTAGAGATTTTTTTTCCTACTCTGAATTGAAACCCTCCCAATTAAGTGTGTGGGCTCTCTGGAAGTGGACAAAATGGTTTTAGTAATTGATTTTCTATCCCAGTCCTCCTAGGAAGAGGGCATGATTGCTCACTGTGCAGCATAGAAGGTGTTTTAGAGCTTCTTTTACTAAGAATTGAAACTCTTGCAAATACGTGTCCTTACTTCCTGGAAGTGGATACAAGTGGTCTGAGTTGCTTTCCTGTGAAGTGACTGGAACAATAAAAGAAGAAATGGACACAAAACTGGAGATGTCAGGTCAGTGTGGTCACTTGTATGAAGTCAGTGTGTGTTTAAAAACAGAGTCTTTTACTTCCTCACTGGTGAGAATATAGTGGAGAGATGCAGATTGAAGTGGGAAAGACTTTCTGTGATGTAGCGACAGGATTCTTTACTTGAAACAGGACTGTTATTGTCTGGTTTTGGTGCTAAAAACATCTGTAAATAACAGTAACAGGACTGAGAACACCCTTTCAAATACAATTACTGTATCAGTATTATAGAACTCAAATCATTAAATAATATTTTGCATATTTTATTATAGTGTTGATATGTAGAAATATATTAATAATTCCTAATTTCATTTAATTTGGAAAATTCCCTTTCTTCCCAAAACCAGGCAACCTAACATAAGGTTAAATACATTGTTAAAGATCCAGAGTGAAAGTACAGTATATAGAATATTGTTTTACACAATCTCTTAGTGTTTCACAAATTATATTTATTTTACAGGTGGCACCGTGGTTAACATTGCTACCATGCAGTGCTGGAGCTCTGTGTTTCATTCCTGACCTGTGCGCTATCTGTGTGGAGTGTGTATGTTGTCCCCCATGTTTGCATAAGTTTTCTCCAGGTGCTCCAGTTTCCTCCTAAACTCCTAAAACATTCTGATATTATTTTAGGAAGTGAGCTTAAAAGGCTCGTTCTTTCATGATCATGAGTTTTGTAATGTCAGTTTGTCACACCTATCAAAGTGTGTATTGTTTGAGCAAACTTTTAACTCTCCTGTGTTCCTGTCATTTGAATCCAGATGCTTTAGTAGATGTCTGTAGTTATAACATTTCTGAAGTTTTAGATTTTGGGATTCTGTGCCTTCTTGTAGGGAAATTTTAATACCAGGTTGTCTCATGTTGTGTCTGGTTTTGTCTACAGTGTCCTTTGTGTAGATCAATTTATATGACTAAGTTGATAAACATTTACATTTCCTCTTCCTGTGAGGTGGATATTATCATTGTGAGTGGCCAAGGGCTCCTTAATTTTTTATTGATACTTTTAATATCATACATTAGAAATAACACGCAGATAAAAATGGTTTTAAAAAGTTTATTGCAAAACATCTTTTTAATAACATTTATAAAAAAAATGTTACCATCAAAAGTGGTACATTCAGAATTGTACATCAATGAATGGTTTTATTTCTAATTTCTAAAACATCAAAATATAAAAAGAAGAAAGACTGAGCAGAATTGGGATGTTCAAGCCTCCCTTTTCTAAAACACAAGCTGCAGGTGCTGTAGACACAGACACCGAGGACAGTGTGGAAACAGTGGAGTGAAGTGAACTCAGGTCACAGACAGTGTCAGTGTGGAAACAGTGGAGTGAAGTGGACTCAGGTCACAGACAGTGTCAGTGTAGAAACAGTGGAGTGAAGTGGACTCAGGTCACAGACAGTGTCAGACAGTCTCAGTGCTCAGAGCTGCTCAAAGACTGTGTGCCTCTGTTGGTGAAGCTCTTCTGTGTCTAGACCTGCAGGAGGAGCTTCTCCCAGACAGCCCTGTCAGTCTCACAGCACCCATCCTCTCCCTGAGACTCGTCCCCAACATCATCGTAGTCAGCCCTGTCAGGGGCAGAGACTCCTTCTTCAGAGGGCAGTGTGGGCAAGACCCTGTCCACTCCAGGGCCAGTGTGAGGGACACCTGAAACAGAGACACAGAGTCAGAGACAGGCAGTGGACAACTGATGGACAGGGACGACACTCTAAGCTGATATTTTTGGTTTAGCAAGTCATTAAAATTGGACCCATCAATTTTTAATCACGGGTACAGTATGCATTTTTTTTAATTGTATATGTGTGATTTTAAAATCTATAGGAATTAATTGCCTATAAACAATGCTAGAAATAGATAGTATCACAAAATTAATACTTGAAATACGGTTTGTCAAATGAATCAGGTATTGAAATAATATTACAAATTACAAATAGGGGTTATGAACATGGTGAATATCAGAAATGACAGAGTAGATAAATTAATAATTAAAAAAATCAAAGCCCCCACTTTGTAAAAATTGTTAAAATTTTGCTAAGAATATACCCAAGCTTTTGGTATAGTTAAAGGCAGATTAGTTCTTTGTTCTTTGGTACAGCTTTGGGAAAACAAGTAATATTTCAGACACAATGAGTTAAATATTTGTTAACAATGACAATACTCCCACTAAACAACACACAGAATAAACGTACAGCACACATGAATTGTACAAATTTACTAACAAGGTGTTTTAGGCAACTACTTCCTAACCACCCAGAGAAACTACAAAGTGTCACCAAGTATTTATCTTTTACAGAACACCTACACAGGCCAAAAGAAGAGATATACAGTAGCCACTTTTTAAAAATCAAACAGAATATGACCTACAGTTAAATGTCTCTCTTTATGAACCTGGATGCTACAAAATCAATATACAGAACAGTTGTTACAATCATTTAGTCAAAAGCCTTGAATAGGACATTTTTTAAATCAAATTGTATTTTTTAGGAAGAGTTGATGGTTCAGTGCAGATTTCACTTATGCTTATGAAGTTCCAGTGCTCTAAAACCACAGTGAAGAAATACTTTGACAGTATTTTCTGGACTTCTTTTTGCAGTCAGAGAACAGAATTCCTGGTCTTGGGGAATCCAGAGCTTTGCTCTGCCCAGACCTCACTCTCTAATAATAGATCAGCAGCTGATCAAACTCAAACATCTGATTGGCTGGGTATGTCAGTATTTGGGTTTCAATGAGACTCTGATCTATGAAGTCTAACCTTGTACCAGTACAGTCTCTCAGCCTGTACTGGCGAATATTGATCCCAAAATGCCTGATGCCCCCTTATCTTGAATGAGAGTGGCACTGACATGGATTACTGGGAGTCACCTTCCCCATTCCTGAACCACCTTGCCCACACTGAGCCCCCTTGCTGTAGCCCCCTTTACCTGAAGCGGGGTCTCCCTCACTGTCCCCCACATGACTGTACCCAGATTGTGTATCATCAAAGAGGAGTCTCCCTGTGAACAGAAGAGCAGGTCAGTAATGTCTCTGTCATTCTGACACAGACTGGCCTGTCAGATACCTCTTCTCTTCCAGTTAGTGTTTATTTACAGATGTGAAATTAGGTTGAGACTCATTTCTAAAGACAAAGGTTAGTACAGGCTGGTACAGGGGGTACTCATGAATCTTATTTATAATAACTCACCTGACACAGTGTCTGGATTCTGGGGCACAGTGATGGCATCATCATAGTACCCTGGAGCCTCTTCTTTTACAAGGGACATCAACTCTCCTAAAACACACAGAGCACAGCGTCACTGTCACTCATCAGAACACTGACTCATCTAAAGCGCAGGACTGCTGGAGCTCATCAGAACACACTGTTTAATTAAACATCATGTTACAACTAACATGATTTCCTCTACTATTCATTTCTGCCATAAATTTAAAATTAATCCTAGATTTTGAATTAAGATGTTGAGGGACAATAGGGCAGTGACGTATGAATATATTTGGACAGAGAGCAGTGATGTGAGCCCTATAATCCAGACTCAGTGTGATGTGCTGTGCAGTGCACAGTGAGAGGAGAGAGTCAGACTCACTGGGATTGGTACAGGGTTTCTCTATGGGACTGGACTGAAATAACTCACCTGACAAGGCATCTGGGCTCTGAGGTACAGTTACAGCATCATCATAGTACTCTGGGGCCTCTTCTGTCACAGGGGACATCTTCTCTCCTGAACCACAAAGAGCACAGATTCAGTGACACATATCAGAGCACTGAGCCATCTAGAGCACCGGACTGCTGGAGCTCCTCAGAACACACTGATTAACTGAATATCACAAAGGAACTAAAACTCCAGACAAGTACAGGAGATCAGGGAACCTGATTTCTAATCCTGTTCACTTCAGTGATATATTTAAAACAATTCCTAAATTTTAAAATAAGATGTTGAAGGACAGCAGGGGAGAGAAAGGTTGGTTGTATTTGGAGAGAGTGGTGATGTGGACACTCTGAGCAACTGAAGAGGAGCTGGACACTGGCAGCACAGTGACCCAGACTGCGTGTGCAGGGCTGAGATCACAGAGAGAGAGAGAGATAGAGAGAGAGAGTCAGATTCATGAGACAGGTGCAGAATAACACAGACTCCATATTCAGTGGCTGAGATCAAAGAGAGAGTCAGACTCACTGAGATCGGTGCAGAGTTTCCCCATTTGACTGGACTGAAGTAACCCACCTGACAAAGCATCTGGGGTTTGAGGTACAGTTACTGCATCATCATAGTACTCTGGGATCTCTTCTTTCAGAGAGGGTATCGAGTCTCCTGAACCACACAGAGAGACAGAGAATTTACACTTCTGGACTCAGACTTACTTTGACCATAGAGCTGCAAAGTTACTGTAAAGTGTGATTTTAAATGTTTTGTGGTGTATAGTTAAGCCAAAACTCTAGGATTGCTGATTAATCTGATCTGAAAGGCAGTTTTTACAGCATGCTGTTCCCCAGTCTCCTTTTCTATCAAAACCAATTAGAGCAGCACCCTGTTTACCACCCCAGTATTGACCAGGTCTAGTTTTGCTCAGCATCTATGATTTGCTGAGATAAGGCTAGTGTGAGGCAACACTGAAGAGCTGGCTTTATAAGGTATCAAACACATGTGGTTATATTTATATAATTCAGGATTTTCTACATAAGTTCTCTAAATAGCATCCTGGTTTGAGGTGAGAGTGAGTACTGGACTGAAGACCTCCCACTCCCACACTGAGCACCCTGACTCCATTTCCCTTACCTGGTACTGGGTCTCCCTCACTGTCCTCCACATCATCATATCCAGAGGGCAGCTCATCAGAGAGGAATCTCCCTGTGAACAGATCAGTATTACCTGCAGTCAGACAGCAGCCTCACTGTCCTCTACTGGAAGAGAAGCCAGGGTGTGAGTTTGTGTTTATAAGGCAGATCCAGATTCATGCTGTGTTGATTTTCTTCACTTAGTTTGACACCAGTTGAGAAAAAACCCTACAGGTTTAAGACTAAAAAATACTCTTTTTGTCAGAAACCAGTTGAGTGAGATTTTCTACAAGTGTAAGTCCTCAGATTTTCCTCATAGGTTAGAGATCAATCATACCTGAAGACTCTCTCCACTCACCTCTCCTGGGGGCACTGTAGGTTCCCTCTCTGGCCAGTTTGTACTCTATTTCCTCCTAGACGGCATCATGATAGGGGGTGAGTGCTCCCTTAGATAGGGCTGTATGAGGAAAGAGACACTCAGGGTTAACATGCAGGGAGCAGAGTTCAAGATCAAACATTGACTACTAAACCTTCTTTGGACATTTGAGCACATAAATGTTATGCTTCTGGATCTGCAAATTTCCTCATATCTCCATCCTAAGTTGTTGATAATCTTTCTTGAACTTCAGCTGTATTTCCCTATTAAAGTTGTTCACATCCAACAAACCTTTAAATTAGACAGGTTCACCTTGGCAATTGTGATGTTAAAGCAGCTTTAATCCTCAAGTTAATTATCAGTTCCATGTGAGTGACAGAAATGACCACTAGAGGTCACTATGTGGATGGAGAGTTCCCTCCCTACCTTTCCTCAGCTTCCTGTTCTGGATCAGCTGCCCCACTAACAGGGCCAGCACCACGAAGAGCAGAGCCCCCAGCAGCAGGAGGACCAGGGGCGAGGCAGATAGACCTCCTAGTGGCTGTGTCTGGGGTGTTGTCCTGGTTCTGCCTGAGAGAGGGGGAGATAATGGATGAACAGGGATCAGGAGAGGTGCTCTTGGGCTCATATACACTTCAACACATATCCTGTTCTCCTCCTGTTCCCATATGGGGCTATCATGGCTTCAGGGTGAACCCACGATCAATGAAGAATAGTTAAGGATTCCCAATCTAACCCATCAGGACTGTCAGTAAATCAGTGAGGAAAGAGAGGACACTAGCACTAGATCTACACTGGGAAGCTGAAATTACTGATTTTCACCCTGATAGAGGAGAGGAGACACTACAGCTACACTGGGAATCTGAAAAGACTGATCTTCACACTTAGAGAGGAGAGGAGACACTACAGCTACAGTACACTCAGAATCTGAAGAGACATTGATCTTCACCCTGAGGGAGGAGAGGTGACACTACAGCTACACTGGGAATCTGAAGAGACTGAGCTTCACACTGAGGGAGGAGAGGTGACACTACAGCTACACTGGGAATCTGAAGAGACAGAAAGACAGGAGTTATCAATGACAAGGAGGATTTCTGTTCACCTGTAGCTGTTGTTGGACTGGCTGTTGTCTTTGACAAACCTGTAAAAGAGATAGGAGAACTGTCAATATGTACTCTTCTTCGCTTCCTACACTGGCTATGTCCCTGAACTCTACAAACCATATATTGATGACTGCGTCGGTGCCGCCACATGCTCCAACGATCAGCTTGAGTTCTTCCTGCACCATTTCACCAAGTTCCACCCATCCCTCAAATATACAGTTAACATATCTTCCACCACTCTTCCGTTTCTAGACATCCACTTGTCTATCATCTACCCCCGACTGTCCACTTCAGTTTATTACAAACCCACGGATTCACACAGCTACCTCCTGTACAGCTCATTTCACCCCAACCACACTAAAAACTTTTTCACAGTTAACTTTTTTTTTTTCGCAGTTCTTTAGGTTACGACGATTATGCAGTGACGACATCGTCTTCGAGAACCAAGTCCTCGAAATGTACTCATTTTTCATCAACATAGGATACCCCAGCAGTGTGATTGACAGGGCCCTTGCCCGAGCCAAAAACACCCCCCGGACCATCAACCCGATCAGGAACTCCCGCCGTAACAACCGCATTCCTTTGGTGCTTCCTTACCACCCTAACACACTTCCTATCCCCAGGACCATTAACCACAACTTTTCCATCCTACAGGATGATCCCTCCATTGGGGCCCTCTTTTCTGATCGCCCTATCATCGCATATAGCCGACCACCTAATCTGCATAACCTCCTTGTTCACAGCTCCCTTGACCGCCCTCAACAACCATCCACACCAGGCACTTTCCCTTGCAACAGAGCTCGCTGTATCACCTGCAAATACACAGTCACCACCACACTCATTCACGGCCCCTCAGGACAATTCCGGATCACCCAGACAGCATCTTGTACCTCCAGCAACCTCATTTAATGTATCTCTTGCAGTAAATGCCCATCCATCCACATTGGAGAAACAGGAAGGAGACTCGGAGACCGCTTCAGAGAACACGTCAGGGCTGTGAAGATTAAAGATCTCTCCAAGCCCATTGTTTCTCATTTCACCTCTGACGGCCACGACCACTCTAATCTCTCTGTCTGTGTTCTCAAAGACGGTTTTCCAAACTCATACATCAGAAAGACCACCGAAACTAAAATTATTCTGCAGCTAGGATCACACATTCTCCCTTCCCTTAACGACAGACTACTGTTCTTTTAAATTTTCTCCATTCATTGGAAGTTTCATTTCACACCTCTCTGCACCCATTCTGACCTCACACCTCTTGATTGGCCTCTCTTTCTGTCCCCTGCTCCCGCCTCTCACTCCTCCTCCCTCCCAACCTTTGTTCTCCCGCTACTTTACCTTTGCCTACTGCCCTGTCTCTCTCACACCTGAAGAAGGCTCCACGGCCGAAACATTGTGTTCTCTTTCTTCTTTTTTTCAGCATGGAATAAACCTATTACTTGTTCCTTTGCGAACTGTCAATATATTGACTTTGGTTTTACAGCAGGTTGAATCCACAGTGGTCTTAATAAAAAAACTTTACATTTGTTCCTTGAGGTCAAATGTAGGATTGCAGGATGAAAGGTGTCTTGTTCGAATTAAAGACTAGTGTTCACATACACAGGGCTACAAAACATCCCAATCTTGTGACTGATGATCTTAGCTGGTTCAGTTAGATATTAAACAGTGATAAAATATGTGTAACAGTGTATATTCTCCATCGATCTGCTACTTTGTTCATCTACAGTTCTAAGACTCTCCTCACCTGTACAGGTAACCCCTGCATCCTCCTTGTGTCGACAGTCACTCTGATTCAGTCCAGAGTGACAGCAGTCCCACAGGTGAAGCTCACTGCCTGTGCAGTTCACTTCGTCCAGCCAGATGGTGCCACTCCCTGGTCCGAATGAGGCCTCTATTGCTGCACTCACTGCATCCCCACAGCCCAGCTGTCTGCAGACCACCTGGGCATCCTGCAGGTCCCAGGAGTCGTCACAGACTGTCCCCCAGGAGCCCTCATACCGCAGCTCCACCCGGCCAGAGCAGTTAGTGCCTCCAGCCAGGCGCTGAGCCAGGGGGACTGAAAGACAACAGAAAGGTTATCAAGTCTCATTAGATCTGTGACTGTAGATGAGGGCAGAGAGGTTACTGAGTGTCTTCAGCTCAGTGACTGTAGTAGTGTCAAGGATGTCAGAGAGGACGAACCGTGGAGAGACAGGAGAGCGAAAAGACCCTATGAGTAGCGGCGAGACGGGTGTAAGCCCGGGCTCAGCTGTTCAGGGAATGCCGTATAGAAACCTATGCCCTCAGGTAGCGGACATGGGGCGACCTGGTGCTAGGCGGGTCACAGGACATCCGAACGTCAATGCTGGGCAGAATGAAAGACCCGGAAATATATAGCCCCAGAGAGAGAGAAACACCGGAAGGAGAGCAAAGAACCAGAAATGAGAGACAGGACAGAGAAGGGGCGCCAGTAGAGGTTAGTGAGGTACTGAGCGACTCTAGAAGAGAGCTGCATGGTTAGTGTTCCTCAGCTCAGGGCTGCAGTGTCTCTGACTGTTTTACACACTGAACTCACCTGGGCAGTACAGCTGAGGCTGCTCTTCCTGAGGGGCTGGAGTGCTTCTGTCAGCTTCTTTTCTAGGACCTTCAATGATTAATAATAATTATTTAATTTTAGACATGTTTGGAGATAAATTAATAAGAATTCAGTTTAAAGCTTTTGTATGTTCTAAATATGGCAAAACACTAATCCACAGAGCTGCTCAAGATAAAGACAGCTCTTCCCTCTGTACCTGAGCAGGTGATGTTAGCCACTTCCTGGTCTGTGCAGTCATTCTGACCCCAGGGGGAGGAGGGACACTGCCACAGGGTGGAGTCGTGTTTGCGACAGGAGACAAAGTCCAGCCATTTGGGATCAGGGCTCAGCCTGGAGTTTGTCTCTCTGATGGTGCCCTTCTCTCCACAGCCCAAATGTTTACAGATCACTGCAGCTGTAGTGTCTGTCATGCTGTTGGCACAGATGCTGCCCCAGGTGCCATTGTAGTAAACCTCTGTCTGTCCTGAACAGCCTGCAGACAGCCTCAGTAGAGTATGATCTGTCAAGACAGCAGGGAAAGTCAAAGGAAACAAACCCTGACAAGACAGACCAACGTTTCATTCTGAACTGGTAAGAAACAACCAGCAAACAATGTGAACAGCAACCAGTCTCATTTCCTGTAATAATCCAGTTATAACTGACTCACGTAATGAAACAAGGACAGCTGTGCAATAACACAGTTGACATGAAGGTGACAGGAGTGAGTGGTTCTGTTCATTCAGAATCTGGACAGTGCATCACACAGAGCTTTAAAATCTGACCCAAAATGTAATTCTGATCAACTTGGCTATTCAGCAGCAGCACAACTAAGAGACTGAGGCATGAAAGTAGAACGTGTGGCTCAGGGTGTGTGGTGCTGCGCTGTGAAAGGAAAAAATATGGCTCATATGGCTTGATTTCTGTTCAAGTGGTTCATCAGTATCTGACAGGAAGATTCTTTGAACAAATCAAAATGAAACATTTGAGGCAGAAAATCATGAAAGATATTGGCCAAGACAAATACACCCAAACAGACAACAGGTCTTATTGATGTGAGAAGTTTAAAGTTTGGACCCTAGATTTTACTGGAGGACTGAGATTAATATATCCCCATTCACTAGTGGAGGGGAATTTATCTTGAGTTTCTTTCTCTCTTTATTTATTTTTGCTGGGATGTGAATATGTGCATTCACAACTGTGTCATAAATATAAATATTTATTTAAAATTAATTCTGCATCCAGCTCAGTCTTTTCCTCAACAAGATGTATTTAAGCACTCCAGATGAAAACCATATCCACAATGTGGAATTCCAGTATGTGGATTATTTTATTTAGTTAATTTACTGAACACAAGATTCTCACATTCTCACAAGTCAAACATATCTAGGCACTCTAGATGTAAGCCATATCCACAATGTGGGATTAAATAATCTGAATCATTGTAATTTTAATTATCTCCCCTACCTGAACACAGGATTCTCACATCCTCCTTGTGTCCACAGTCATGCTGTCCCCACCCTGCTGAGGGACACTCCCACAGAGACGACTTGTTCCCCAGACAGCCCAACTCGTCCAGCCAGATGGGTCCAGTTCCCTGGCTGAAGGAGGCTGGCATTGGGGCACTGAGGGCCGTCCCACACTGGAGCTGCCTGCACACCACCTGAGAGTCTGCCAGGTCCCAGGAGTCATCGCAGACTGTCCCCCAGGAGCCAGTGTGATAAACCTCCAGCCTCCCAGCACAGTCGCCTCCTGCCCCTACCAGCCTGATTGAGCGCTGGGCTAGGAGAGAGGCAGGACCTAGTCATAAAGACACATTTCCATAAATATTGCTGAAACAATCACCACCTACCTCATCCGGTCTGAGGGAGTGCCAGGCTAGGAAAGAGAAATATATCATTATACCTTGGGGTTATGTCCAATTCTGGCTTAACATTTGACCCACGTGTGCAGCATACTGTCAAAACATATTTTTTTTCACCTCAGAAATATCGCTAGACTATGCCCTATGCTATCACTAACTGTGGCTGAAAAGCTGATCAACACATTTGTGTTCTCTCAAATTGACTACTGTAATGCTCTACTCGCTGGGGTATCTATATCTACTTTGAACAAACTGCAGTATGTCCAAAATTCAGCAGCCAGAATCCTGACCAGGTCTAGTGCAAATGATCACATTACTCCTATCCTGGAGTCCTTGCACTGGCTTCCAGTCAAATTCTGTGTAGACTTTAAAATCCTCATGCTCTATAAGGCTCTGCATGGCTTGACACCTCAGTACCTGTCTGAACTATTATCGCCCTACTCCCCACCTCGCAACCTTCGCTCTTCTAATTCTGGTCTCCTTACTGTCCCCCAAGTCCATCTACATTTTAAGATCAATTAAGAATATTTAAGGATTCCCAATCTATCCCATCAGGACTGTCAGTAAATCAGTGAGGAAAGAGAGGACACTAGCACAAGATCTACACTGGGAATCTGAATACACTGATATTCACCCTGAGAGAGGAGAGGAGACATAATAGCAACACTGGGAATCTGAAAAGATTGATCTTCACACTGAGAGAGGAGATGAGACACTACAGCTACAGTACACTGGGAATCTGAAGAGACATTGATCTTCACCCTGAGGGAGGAGAGGAAACACTACAGCTACACTGGGAATCTGAAGAGACACTGATCTTCACACTCAAGGAGGAGAGGAGACACTACAGCTACACTGGGAATCTGAAGAGACAGAAAGACAGGAGTTATCAATGACAAGGAGGATTTCTGTTCACCTGTAGCTGTTGCTGGACTGGCTGTTGTCTTTGACAAACCTGTAAAAGAGATAGGAGAACTGTCATTATTTTGCCTTTGGTTTTATAGCAGGTTGAATCCAGAGTGGTCTTAATAATAAAAAAAAAATATTTACGTTTGTTCCTTGAGGTCAAATCTAGGATTGCAGGATGAATAGTGTCTTGTTCAGAATTAAAGCCTAGTGCTGTTCACACACACAGGACCACAAAACATCCCAATCTTGTGACTGATGATCTTAGTCGGTTCAGTTAGATATTAAGCAGTGAAAGAGTATTGGGTAACATCAGTCTAACTTCTCCATGATCTGCTACCTTGTTCATCTACAATTCTAAGACTCTCCTCACCTGTACAGGTAACCCCTGCATCCTCCTTGTGTCGACAGTCGCTCTGATTCAGTCCAGAGTGACAGCAGTCCCACAGGTGAAGCTCACTGCCTGTGCAGTTCACCTCGTCCAGCCAGATGGTGCCGTTTCATGGTCCGAATGAGGCCTCTATTGCTGCACTCACTGCGTCCCCACAGCCCAGCTGTCTGCAGACCACCTGGGCATCCTGCAGGTCCCAGGAGTCGTCACAGACTGTCCCCCAGGAGCCCTCATACCGCAGCTCCACCCTGCCTGAGCAGTTAGTGTCTCCTGCCAGGCGCAGAGCCAGTGGGACTGAAAGACAACAGAAAGGTTACTGAGTGTCTTCAGCTCAGTGACTGTAGTAGAGGTTAGTGAGGTATTGAGTGGCTCTAGAAGAGAGCTGTATGGTTACTGTTCCTCAGCTCAGGGCTGCAGTGTCTCTGACTGTTTTACACACTGAACTCACCTGGGCAGTACAGCTGAGGCTGCTGTTCCTGAGGGGCTGGAGTGCTTCTGTCAGCTTCTTTTCTAGAACCTTCAAAGATTAATAATCATATAAAAACATTATTATTATAAAATGAAGAACAATGACATTGATTTCATTTTTATACGTTTGGATATACATTGATAATAATTTAGTTGAAAGCTCTTATTCTGTTCTGAACATGGCAAAACACTAATCTGCTGAGCTTCTCAAGATATAGACATGTCGAGAATGCTCATGACCAGACAATCACTGCAGAGCTGCTCAAGAGGAAGATAGCATCACTCTTCACTTTCTACCTGAGCAGGTGATCTCAGCTACTTCCCTGTCTTCACACTCATTCTGACCCCAAGGGGAGGAGGGACACTGCCACAGGGTGGAGTCATGTTTGCGACAGGAGACAAAGTCCAGCCATCTGGGATCAGTGCTCAGCCTGGAGTTTGTCTCTCTGATGGTTCCCTTGTCTCCACAGCCCAGCTGTTTACAGATCACTGCAGCTGTGGAGTCAGTCATGCCGTTCTGACACACACTGCCCCAGGTGCCAGCCTGCAGACAGTCTCAGGAGAGTGTGATCTGTCAAGACAGCAGGGAAAGTCAAAGGAAACAAACCCTGACAAGACAGCCCAACGTTTCATTCTGAACTGGTAAGAAACAACTAGCAATGAAATGAAATGAACATGTAATGAAACAATGACAGCTGTACAATAACACAGTTGACATGAAGGTGACAGGCAGGACTGTGTGGTTCTGTTCATTCAGAATCTGGACAGTGCATCACACAGAGCTTTAAAATCCCATTACATGATCAGGTTCTGATCCAAAACGTCATTCTGATCAGCTTGGCTATTCAGCAGGAGCACAACTAAGAGATTGAGACATGAAAGTAGAACGTGTGGTTCAGGGTGAGCGGTGCAGCGCTGTGAGTGGAGAAAACGTGGCTCAGGGTGACATTTACACGAAGTGGTTCATCAGGATCTGACAGGAAGATTCTTGGAACAAATCAAAATGAAACATTTGAGGCAGAAAATCATGAAATATAATGGCCAAGACAAATACACCCAAACAGACAACAGGTCTTATTGATGTGAGAAATTTAAAGTTTGGACCCAAGAGTTTACTGGAGGACTGAGATGAATATCTCCATTCACTAGTGGAGGGGAATTTATCGTGAGTGCCAGAGTTTCTTTCTCTCTTTATTTATTTTCGCTGGGATGTGAATATGTGCATTCCCAGCTGTATCATCAATATAAACACCTGAAGAAGGCTCCACCGCCGAAACGTTGTGTTTTCTCTCATCTTTTTTTCAGCATGGAATAAACCTATTACTTGTTCCTTTGCAGTCTACGCATGCTGACGCAGCTACCCACCTGAACTCATCAATATAAATATTTATTTTAAAATTAATTCTGCATCCAGCTCAGTCTTTTCCTCAACAAGATGTATTTAAGCACTCCAGATGCAAACCATATCCACAATGTGGAATTCCAGTATGTGGATTATTTTATTTGGTTAACTTACTGAACACAATATTCTCACATCCTCACAAGTCAAACACATCTAGGCACTCTAAATGAAAGCCTTATCCACAATGTGGGATTAAAGAATATGAATCATTGTAATTTTAATTATCTCCCCTACCTGAACACAGGATTCTCACATCCTCCTTGTGTCCACAGTCATGGTGTCCCCACCATGCTGAGGGACACTCCCCCAGGGACGACTCATTCCCCAGACAGCCCACCTCGTCCAGCCAGATGGGTCCAGTTCCCTGGCTGAAGGAGGCCGGCACTGGGGCACTGAGGACCGTCCCACACTGGAGCTGCCTGCACACCACCTGAGAGTCTGCCAGGTCCCAGGAGTCATCGCAGACTGTCCCCCAGGAGCCACTGTAATAAACCTCCAGCCTCCCAGCACAGTCGCCTCCTGCACCAACCAGCCTGAGGGACAGCTGATCTAGGAGCAGAGAATTAGAGGTTAGGGGTCAGAGGTCAGTGCAGTACTAAGAGATCACCATGACCTGCTGTTACATGTTGAAGATTATCTCGGTCAACTAGGCACAGCAGATACAGTTCAAGTACAATGTTTCTTGACTTTTGATTAATTTAATATATACTTATTGTAACAGATTGTTCATAAGCAGTATACCAGGTAAGTTACTTTTCTGACCCACTGCTGGGCACAGAGACAATAGCTCCACCGGTGACAAATTGCAGTATTCAGATAGATGCGTTTGCTGTAGATCCGAAAGACCCTAGTGTGTTTGTGACACACAGAAAAAACTGCACACACACAGCTGTTGCCTCATTGACTGATCTGGGATTCCACTGAGCAACAGAGACATCAACACACACTGAGAGCCCTGGAGATACAGAACAGGGGATAATTCATACCTGGTGTTTTGGAAAAGGGAACAGCTGAAGAAGGGAAACCTGTGAAACAAACAGAGAGAGAGAAAACAGACTGTGAACCGTGTGTGAGAGGTGCAGTTTAGCACCAGAAATGAAACTAGAATTAAAACACTGATGTGATTAAGACAGTCTTCAATCTCTCTTTACCTGCTCCAGGTGTATCTCTGGTCATATTTGAGTCTGTAAAACAGAAGAAAGGAGCTCATTTCTGTCCACAGGAGTGATGTTTCACCAGTGCAGGGTCAGCTGTGTGTGGGGCTCAACTGTACATAACATCTGTAATTATTGACTTTCTGAGACTCACTTTTTTTTCAGCCTCCTGTTAAATAGGGCTCCATTAATTAAACTAATTAAACAGTTCAGGTGTTAATTACGGGATACTGAGATCCAATACTTTCTTTCATTTTTAGGACAGTGATCTCAATATAAATGTAAAACAGATTTTTGTCCACAGTGAATTGTTGTACCTAATCATCTGAAAAAAAATGACAATGAAAATGATTACCCCTTTAGTTAATATTTGAGTTATATATGATATGATTCAAATACGCTCACATGCTTTAAGGAATATATTTTTACTGGCAGCGTGTAACAGAGCAGGTATTCAGTAAATCATGAAGACAGTGTGCTGCTGTGTGTAAGCACATGATTTTTAAACATAATTCTCACCAGAGCAGATGACACCTGCGTCCTGTCCATGAGAGCACACTGCTCTTTCCCATGTAGAGACAGCACAGTGTGAGAGACGGCTCTCATTGCCCCGGCACTCAAACACATCAGCCCTTACTGGTCCACTGCCCTGTCCAAACCAGGCCTGTCCTGGTGCTGCTACAGCCTCCACGCAGCCCAGCTGCTGGCAGAGAACACTGGCATCTCTCAGGTCCCAGTACAGGTCACACACTGTCCCCCAGTCCCTGAAGAGCCACTGTAACTCCACTCGGCCAGAGCAGGAGTCAGAGCCATTCACCAGCCTGAACCCTGTGTATCCTGCATACAGGACAGGGGAGAGAGCAGAGAGACAGCTTCACAACACAACAACCAGCAATAACCCTTCAAGTATCCTTACAATACTGAGCTTTAAATTACTGTCATATAAGTATCTCACTAACGTGTTACTGTTCGATCCAATTCAATCTGAAATAATTTCTTCATCAGCAAGGCTGGTAATTTATGGTTTAATTAAGTTACTGTTGATCAGAAGATCATCGTATTGAGTTTTCATGGTTAAACACCAATCCCCAGTATTGAATCAGAGCTATAGCAACACTTATTTGTTTCTCTTCTAAGCTTCAGTTTTGAGCTCCATTAAAAACAAAATGAAATGAATTATCCCCCTCTTACCAAAACACTCCAGTCCCACATCGTTCTCATGGGTGCAGCTCTGTGTCTTTGTGGAGGACTTTGGACAGAAGGACAGGTGCGATTCACTTCCCCGGCACTGAAACTCCTCTGTCCAGACCTGTCCCTCCCCCTTCCCGAAATGAGCCCCCTTCAGCACCTGTGAGGGAACCCCACAGTCCAGCTCTCGACAGACAACTTCTGCGTCCTGCCAGTCAAAGTCAGAGTCACACACTGAGCCCCAGGTCTCTCCGTGCTGCACTTCCAGTCTCCCAGAGCAGAGATCACTGCCTCCAACCACTCTGACCCCTCGATGAGCTGGAATTTCAGAATAGGAATAGAGAGTGAGTATTCATTATTTTAACAAAATATTGAGGAATTCTAAAGAATACTAAAACTATGCACTGTTTTGGAATTTTGGGAAATTGCTCAGCCAAAAATTAAGCTGTAAATTATCAAGCACACATTCACTGCAGATCATTCACTGCAGATCAAGTCACTGTCATAGAAACACTGAGAGATCAATGAAAAATAAGTAAAATGACCAGACCCTCTGGACACCCCACTGTGTCATAGGAGCTGAAATCCTAGAACTCTGGGCTTCAAAGTGGGAATTTGGTTGTGAAACACAAGTAATTGACCTGCAGATATCTGAGACCCTGAACCAAGATGAAGAACACATTCTACCCCAAAGCTTCCTGATAAACCAGGAGAAAACCTGGGAACTAAACAATGTCCTTCAATATAAAGCAGAAATGAACACTTACATAAAAAATAAAGTTGTTTTAGACGTCACGTCCAAAGTGGTGCAGAGGTTATAGAAAACCAAGCCTATCACACCCAGTCCAGCTACTGTTGCAGCTGGACTGCCTGACCTGCCCCCTGACAAAAACTGTGAACAGGACTGTCACAACCTGGCACTACTGGGGCAGGACTGTCTGACCTGGGCACTGGCACACACTCTGGATAAGACCACAGACAGGCACTGTGAGTTGTCACAGACTGGCATTGCTGGGACATCTGTCTGATCTGGAACTTGAAATAAATTGCCTTTACTTCTACAAAGACAGACATTCTGGACAAGACCAGGACTGTCACAGCCTGGCACTGCTGGAGCAGGACTGTCTGACCTGGGCACTGACAGACACTCTGGACAAGACCAGGACTGTCACAGCCTGGCACTGCTGGAGCAGGACTGTCTGACCTGGGCACTGACAGACACTCTGGACAAGACCAGGACTGTCACAGCCTGGCACTGCTGGAGCAGGACTGTTTGACCTGGGCACTGACACACACTCTGGACAAGACCACAGACAGGCACTGTGAGTTGTCACAGACTGGCATTGCTGGGACATCTGTCTGATCTGGAACTTGAAATAAATCGCCTTTACTTCTACAAAGACAGACACTCTGGACAAGACCAGGACTGTCACAGCCTGGCACTGCTGGAGCAGGACTGTCTGACCTGGGCACTGACAGACACTCTGGACACATCCAGGGTTGTGCTTCTCCACATGAAAGCAGATCTCAGAGAATGACACACTCTCATGGAGTTCAGCTCCACGTACACACAGCTGGGTCTAGCAGTCAGCTCCTGGCTATGTTAGGGATTCCGTAAGAGAAACCGAAACCAGTGAATGAGCCCACTTGGAGGAGCTGATAAAGCCTAGCCGTGGTCCGAAGAAAGCCGTAGTCGAAGAAACGAGCCGAGAGTCCAGGGGAACCCAGAGATCCAAACAGGGAACGAGTTGGCAAAGCCAAACCGTGATCTGAAACCATAGACAATAGAGCAATCCAGGAGTCCAGGGGAAGCCAAAGATTCAAAACAGAGAGTGAGTACCGAACCCAAGCCGTGATCCGAAAAACCGTCGTCAAAGGGGGAAAAAGCGTAATCCGAAAACCAAGAAAGACACAAAGCAGAAGAAGGAGTAGCGCAACTAGGAAGCTCGAAAGGAAAACCAATACTGAGCCAGGAGGTAGGAACAGACAGGTGTTTAAGTACAGGATGAGACGGGGGTGTGGTGGTGAATAAGTAAACTGATAGGTAGACGGATGAAGTAAGGCTACGCCTTCTTCTGCCTCCTCCGTTGCCGGGAGGCAGGGATCGTAACAGGCTACAGTGCATCACAAGAAAATACATGACCACCAGGGCCTTAAAGAAGTCAAAATATGGCAGAGCAGTTTAGATGTTAGAGGTCTAGTCTGAAATATCAAACCTGAAATCATTAATTTACATAAATGAGCCAACAGAACTGTTTCTTCTCTATTTATATCCAAAGCTGCATTGGTTTCTTGAATTCTTAAATTCTGGGCTCATCAGAATCAGACCGACAGTCACTCCACCACCAAGGATCAGCCCTTTGGACAGCTGGTAGTGCAGCTGAACTCCACTACAGCACTGAGCCCCACAAGACCATTTAAACACACCTGAGACTGACCAGATCCACTGACACTGACACCAACGTACCATTAAAACACCCCTGAGACTGACCAGATCCACTGACACTGACACCAACATACCATTAAAACACATCTGAGACTGACCAGATCCACTGACACTGATACCAACATACCATTAAAACACACCTGAGACTGACCAGATCCACTGACACTGACACCAACGTACCATTAAAACACACCTGAGACTGTCCAGATCCACTGACACTGACACCAACATACCATTAAAACACATCTGACACTGACCAGATCCACTGACACTGACACCAACGTACCATTAAAACACACCTGAGACTGACCAGATCCACTGACACTGACACCAACGTACCATTAAAACACACCTGAGACTGTCCAGATCCACTGACACTGACACCAACATACCATTAAAACACACCTGAGACTGACCAGATCCACTGACACTGACACCAACATACCATTTAAACAAACCTGAAACTGACCAGATCCACTGACACTGACACCAACGTACCATTAAAACACACCTGAGACTGACCAGATCCACTGACACTGACACCAACATACCATTTAAACATACCTGAGACTGACCAGATCCACTGACACTGACACCAACATACCATTTAAACACACCTGAAACTGACCAGATCCACTGACACTGACACCAACATACCATTAAAACACACCTGAAACTGACCAGATCCACTGACACTGACACCAACATACCATTTAAACACACCTGAGACTGACCAGATCCACTGACACTGACACCAACATACCATTTAAACACACCTGAAACGGACCAGATCCGCTGACACTTACACCAGCATACCATTTAAACACACCTGAAACTGACCAGATCCACTGACACTGACACCAACATACCATTTAAACACACCTGAAACTGACCAGATCCACTGACACTGACACCAACATACCATTTAAACACACCTGAAACTGACCAGATCCACTGACACTGACACCAAAATACCATTAAAACACCTGAAAATGAAAAGGCATTTCACCCAACAGCACAGTGGAACCACAGCAGATTGTCACTTCACCAGTGCTAAAACAGTAAAGACAAAGTGAAGTAGATACAGACTCACTGAGCACAGCCTGCCTGTTTAAACTGAACAACACTGAAGTGCCTGGAGACAGAGGATGAGCTACAGGCTCAGTGAGACTGCATAAACACAGAGGAAACACAGAAACAAGACACACCAATCAAATTAAATATATTATGTTTATAACGTATATTGCTTTGAATTATTATTATTATCATCATATTATCAATACTAGATTTTAATTAATTTAATTTTAATTTAATTGATCATGATGATGGACTCTAGATCAGTGGAGGAGTTTTCATTGTCCTCAAGCTGGAGACTGGAGAGAGTCTCTGTTTCTTACCTGAACACCTCACTCCAGCATCATAGGCATGAGAGTAGCCATTCTGTTTCACTCCACGTTTTCGACAGTCCCTCAGTGCAGACTCTGAGCTGCTGCAGGAAACTTCATCTAGCAGGACTGATCCAGACCCTGGTCCGAAGTAAGCATAACCTGGTGCTGAAACAGCAGATCCACAGCCCAGCTGTCTGCACACCACTGCAGCATCATTGAGATCCCAACCAAACTGGGTTACTGTCCCCCACTCTCCACCATGATACACCTCCACTGTGCCCTCACAGGGACTGGCTCCATTCACCAGCCTCACATCAGCACTGCCTGCAGAGAGAGAGAAACAATCCCTATCACCATGTCTACAGGATATTTGTATATTAATATATTTTAGAAATACACCTGGAATTTTTATTTTGTTTTACCTGTTTGATTGGATTGCTAGTCTCTCCCGTGGGGAACAAGAGACAGTGGAGTGACAGGAAGTCCACCAGCAGCCATCTTACCTCTCCCTCCACACACCTGTGTCCAGATCCTGTTATATATCTCTCTGTCCATATCACTGTGTGACTGCAGAGGGCTGTTCTGCTATGGTTACTACAGTGGACAGTGGCTGTAAAGACTGTGCTCATGTGTTTCTAAAAGCTGTGGTCAGTATAGTGGACAGTGGCTGTAATGACGGTGTTCCTGTGTTTCTAGAAAATGTGGTCTGTATAGTGGTCAGTGGCTGTAATGATGGTGTTCCTGTGTTTCTGGAAGCTGTGGTCAGTACAGTGGTCAGTGGCTGTAATGATGGTGTTCCTGTCACGGACGTCCAAAGGGACTAACCGTGGGGAGCAGGGGAGCGGAAAAAGACCCATATGCGTAGCAGCGAGATGGGAAAAAGGCCTGGGCTCATTAGTGCAAAGAGTTCAGGAATGCCGTATAGAAACCTATGCCCTCAGGGAGCGGACGTGGGGCGCCCTGGTGCTAGGCCGGTCTCAGGACATCCGAATGTCAATGCTAAGCGAGGACAGAGTGCATGACCCGGAAATATATAGCCCAAGGGAAAGAGAGGGACAGGAAGGACAGCAGACCGGAAACTAGGGACAGGACAGAGAAGGAGCGCCCTCTGGCTGTAAAGGGCGTGACAGTTCCTGTGTTTCTGGAAGCTGTGGTCAGTATAGTGGTCAGTAGCTGTAATTACGGTGTTTCTGTGTTTCTGGAAAATGTGGTCAGGACAGTGGACAGTGGCTGTAATGAGTGTGTTCCTGTGTTTCTGGGAGTTGTGGTCAGTAGAGTGGACAGTGGCTGTAATGACTGAATTCCTGTGTTTCTGGAAGCTGTGGTCAGTACAGTGGCTGAAATGATTGTGCTCCTGTGTTTCTGGAAGTGGTCAGTTGGCTGTAATGATGGTCTTCCTGTGTTTGAGGAAGCTGTGGTCAGTACAGTGGACAGTGGGTGTAATGAGTGTGTTCCTGTGTTTCTGGAAGCTGTGGTCAGTATAGTGGTCAGTAGCTGTAATGACTGTGCTCCTGTGTTTCTAGAAGCTGTGGTCAGAGTGGACAGTGGTTGTAATGACGATGTTCCTGTGTTTCTGGGAGCTGTGGTCAGTACAGTGGTCAGTGGCTGTAATAACGGTCTTCCTGAATTTCTAGAAGCTGTGGTCAGTAAAGTGGTCAGTGGTTGCAATGACTGTGTTCCTGTGTTTCTAGAAGCTGTGGTCAGAGTGGACAGTGGTTGTAATGATGATGTTCCTGTGTTTCTGGGAGCTGTGGTCAGTACAGTGGTCAGTGGCTGTAATAACGGTCTTCCTGAATTTCTAGAAGCTGTGGTCAGTAAAGTGGTCAGTGGTTGCAATGACTGTGTTGCTGTGTTTCTAGAAGCTGTGGTCAGTACAGTGGACAGTGGGTGTAATGAGTGTGTTCCTGTGTTTCTGGAAGCTGTGGTCAGTATAGTGGTCAGTAGCTGTAATGACTGTGCTCCTGTGTTTCTAGAAGCTGTGGTCAGAGTGGACAGTGGTTGTTATGACGATGTTCCTGTGTTTCTGGGAGCTGTGGTCAGTACAGTGGTCAGTGGCTGTAATAACGGTCTTCCTGAATTTCTAGAAGCTGTGGTCAGTAAAGTGGTCAGTGGTTGCAATGACTGTGTTCCTGTGTTTCTAGAAGCTGTGGTCAGAGTGGACAGTGGTTGTAATGACGATGTTCCTGTGTTTCTGGGAGCTGTGGTCAGTATAGTGGACATTGACTGTACTGACGGTGTTCTGGGTGGTCAGTACAGTGGACAGTGGCTGTGGTGTCAGAAGGCTGAATGACTGAAATCAGGTTTGGTGTATCTGGTGTATCTGGGTCTCAGGCCCCACATGTACTTAGCAGTGCACACTGACCACACGTCTGTATCAGACACTGATTTAAACACTGATAAGTCTTTTTAATGGTCTACTTTGAAAATAAGTTATAAAATCCAAAACAGAATCAATAAAAATATTTTCTTAATAGATGGATGCTTCACAACTTGTGCTGAAATATGTGAAGTGTAATGCTGCAGAAAGATGGAAAATCTGCAGCAGGAGATATAATTGAAACCCAGGAGCGGGACTTTGAGCTCTTTCAGAGTTTGAATGATCAGGGAGTAACAGACCGAATGCAGGCTGCTGGGCTGAATGAAAAAGGTGAGCAGAAAGAAACAATAAAGAGGGACACCCGTCTCCCAGCTGAAATAAACAAAAGAAAGGCTGGAGAGTCAGCGAGGAAAAGGAAAGAATTAAAACAGAGAAAATATTTCAGGATTGAAGAGCAGGAGTAGTGAGAAATTAAAATAACCGAGTGATAAACTTGACTATGAGAGGAAAGCGATCGCTAGGTTCACAAGGTTTAGCTCTAATGATGGAGATTCGGTGTTCTGAACAGTTTCAAATAAAGAGGTGATTAGTGAGACTGGGAGCCTGAATGAAAGACTGAAGGTTTAATTGAAAGACGTCCTGACCCAGTCTGAATGACAGGGTGAGCGCTCGAGGGAATGTTGCTGCTGACGCAAGTCAGTCCCAGCCCAGACTGTACGTGAAGTGTGTATACTTATTTTTCCAGGGCACATTTACATAAACTAGATTTGTTCTTTTTGATTAAATATTCAATCACCTTCAGTTTGGAGTGTGAAATTTTTTTTTTCTATCATATACTACAATTCATTGTAATACTACTTTTTATTCATATATGATTTTTACTATGATAACATGATATATATGTGAACAATGTGTTTTAGCTTTTACCTTTCAAGATCTTAATCCATAATTCACAGATTGAATTATAGTTGCATTTAATAATATATTCTAAAAGCACAGTGCACAGGTTATTTTTATTAATCATTCTTTTTTAAAATTCCATGATGTAAAAAAATGATCCCTATCATTAGTTATCTAAGACTTACAAACAACAATTCATTTAGCTGTGAAGTATCAGACAAATGCAGAATAAACATGGAACAAGAATTAAACCTTTATCTTTTCAAAATGAAGGACTTCCGGGTCAAATACGCATTTCTTCCAACATAATAGACTCCAGTCTGAACAGATCCCAAACTTTTGTTTAAAGTTGAAAAAACTACAAGATTTGCCTCAGGACTCCTGTGTTGTTACTGAAACTGGACACTGTTGTCTAAAAGCACCCAGTATGGATTCAGGTCAGAAAACTACAGCACACTGCAATACAAATACCTACCACCTGAATGTGACTGTTATAACAAATAAACACAACTATATGTCTTGTCCTCAATCGTGTTACAATGTTAGATCCTTCTGTAATATAATTACTATAGTATCTAAAACTACTGTAATCATTCTCAAAAATAACCATGGATCAAAAATATTTTAATACATTTACCTTCAGTACTCTTATTTGTATTAGCACATTCACCTGCAATAGTTACTAATATTATTTGTTAATCGGAAACGTGCCTTAAATATACTTTTATCTCTGATCACCTGTCTGTAATAGCTCTTTGCACTAAAATTGTCACCTTCTCTCAAAATACTCTATTTTAAATAACATTTCCATAATGTTATAATGTTATTATTATTAATGTTACTTTAATAATACAGTAAATACAAAATGTGTCAATAGTAATAATACTGGAGTCTCAATAATAGTCTAAAAATACTCCAGTGTTTAATAACACATATTAATTCATCAGTGTGTAAAATAAAATATCAGTCCGATCAATACAACAGTGTTTAAAAACACACTGATCTCTGTTAATACACTAGTCTGTTATTATACCTGTCAGAGAAGGCAGAATTGAGCACAATGAAATAAACAACCCCTGGTAAATATTTTGAAGACCTTGTATTAGTTAAAACATTTGTATTCCATTTTGTTTGCAAATGGGAAAATTTCCACAAGTCCTAGCACATGACCCAAATTACAACCAAAATTTTGTATTTTATTATTGTGGTAATCGATAAGGGATTGTCAAGTTGTACAACATTTGTGATAAGGTTGCTAAATATCTACAATATTAATAGTTATAATAATTATATGTTAGTACTTAAAAAACATTATCCTTAGTCTGTGTTGTGTGTAATAGTGTATAACTGCATATAAAACTATTAATACAGCATTAATAGAAAATAGTTTAAAAAACATATAAGCTGAATTAATATTATGATTAATTGTCGAGGTGAAATTCTTGTTAATACTGCAAATTGTTTATTATTTTTCCTTATTTATAGCACCAGAATAAAATCAATTATAATTTTAAGGAATATCCATAAAGCTGAGTTTTAAATTAAACAGAAAAGCGCTTCTGCGTGCTGTGGTCACTATGGCGGGCAGTGGCTGTAATGACTAGAACCTCAGATGGCTGGTCCTGGGTTCCAGGAGACTGTGGTCACTATACTGGACACTGTACTAACTCTGTGGCTTCCAAGTCCTGGGACCAGTGATTCTGTGTTAGTGGGACCTGTGGTCACTACAGTGGTCAGAGGCTGACAGGTACTTCACATGTTGTGCTGAAATGTGTGTGAGGTGTATATTCCCATTGTCTGTATGTGAATTGTTGACAATGATTTTCTAGCCTTTACCTGCCAACATCTAAACTTAACACATGATCATCAGATTAAATTATAATAAAGAACAACATTTTTAAAAAATACCAGACAGGTTTAAAATATAGGCACAGATACATTTATTGTGATGTTGTCCTGAGCAACTGCTCAAAAATCTAAACTTGAGTCCTGTGATTACGAATTAATTTTTACATATTGCATTTGTATGATAACATGTAATTAAATATTTAATTTGTATTACTCATACTTATATAATTGCATTTGATAATAATTTCAGATTTCTAATGTAGTCAAAAACAAGAAAGAATTCTTATTAAAACTTCACAATTTACAAAAAAACCCTGTCATTAGATAACTAACCTAAAAACACAAATTAAATTATTTAGCTGTTAAATAATAGACAAATCCTGTATAAACACAAAACACAACTACCATTTTTTAATTCCTCCTGTAATGCCACAATATCTTGTAGCTGTTAAATTATTAATGTTACACCTCAGTTTCTGATGAGACCCCAGTTAATAATAATACACCTACAATACTAAGAATTTCCACAATTTTGTAAATATTTTTCATTTTGTAGCTTATAAACCAATAATGAATGTAACTTTTATCAGCCTGTGCTTTTCAATGTGAAAACAAGCAAACCTGGGCTTTATGAACCAAGTAATACATATATCGATTTTATTTTCACAGTATAAAAATACAAGAGCTAATTGTCCTATAACTAAAAATGCTTTACATTTTCAAAATGTAATTTTATGCCTTTAAAATGAAGAATTCACACTCATGACTTCCTATCATTTTTTACTTGTTTTCACAGCAACTGAATATCACACAGCCTAACGATACAAACCTGGATTGTCTGAATACACCAAAGATATAATGGCAGCATTAAAACTCCAGTCTTAATTCTCTAGCATAAACACTTTAGGTGGTGACAACACTGGTGTATATCTATTAATACATCAGTCTGTAATAATTTAATATCAGTCTCAATAATAATTCACTATTTAAAAACACGTGTATCTCTATTAATGCACCAGTCTGTAATAATACAATACTGAGGAGTCAGAATTGAACACAATAAAACAATAAACAACCCAGGGTATTTCTGAATCATCCTGTATAATATGATATTATTCTAGAAACATTTTTTATTGCTCACACTTTTTTTGTTTTCGAGTAAATGAAGACTTTTTCACGTGTCACAGCATATCACTCAAATTATCACTTATATATAAAGTTTATTATTACAGTAACGAGTAAGTTAAATAACTTTTTAAAGATTTTATACACTCAATGTTTTCACAAATTATCAATAGAGGGTGATAATGGCCAGCTTCTGCTGTATCCATCTATAACATTATTATTATATAATGTTTAGAAATCTTAAGAATATTTAAAAAAAATCCAATAAAAATTAAAAGCAACTAATTATAATTAGACACAGCTAATTTTATTTCCTTACTTACAAACCAAGATAAAATACAGTTATAATATTTTTGATGAATACCCACAAAGCTGAATGTAAAATAAACATTTAAAAAATGTTCAACCCACTTATTGCTCCATTTACATCAAAACTTTACTTAATTTAATTCCAGTTGTTGTCTGTCTGTCTGGACAGGAGAAGACTGGACACTTACTGGCTGAGCTGTGCAGCACCAGGACAGCGAGAGAGAAGATGGACAGGCAGCTCTCCATTGTCATCAGGACAGAGTGCAGCTGAGACCCCTGTCTTCACCCCTGAGCCCACAGGGCAACTGAGCTACTGCTCCGCATCCTGGACCCCCAGTAACAACACAGCCCCCCGCCCCGCCAATCACACACAGCACTGCCTTTTCAGACTGACAGCAGGAACCTCTCACACAGGCGGGACACCAATCACACAGGGCCCTTTCAGTCTTCTCCATATATATCAGAGACACATCACTGTTTCCTCTACCTGAAGACACTCCCAGCAGCGCGGAGGAGAGGAGAGACAGGAGCAGCTCTGTGTCTCACTGGAGGAAACACAGATACAGATACCGACGGCAGGGCTGCAGGTGCTGCAGGAGCAGGAAGAGATCAGATATTAAACTAAAAAAAATTGTAGACAAGTATTATATTTTTAAATCAGTATCAAGATAATCAATTTTGTATATATGGTCCTGTAATTCTTGCAGTCTGTATCAGGAAGTGTCTAGAATGAGGTCCTGTCTTTCTGTCTGTGTAAGGCAGTGTCCAGTGACTGGTGTCCTGAATATGGTCCTGTCTTGCTGTCTGTGTCAGGCAGTGTCCAATTACTGGTGTCCTGCAGTGACTCACAGAGTTGTTGTGTCTCCAGACAGTAATGTCTTCTGGTCCTGGTCAAGGGCAGTGTGAGGAGAGCCTGTGCTCAAGGTGGCAGTGAGGTCATTCAGGTCAGCACAGGAATACAGAGACAAGGTGGACTGAATAAGAACTGGCTGTCCTGTGACTGTGATCAATAATTTAAATGAAAAAAAAGAAAAGCCCAGCAGTGATTGTCCCCTCTGTACTGAGCCTGGTGGACAGCAGCTCTTCCAGTTGAGTCCCTCAGACCCTGTGTCTGTCTCTGTTCAGCTACAATCCACACAGATGTTCCAACCCCTCCAGTTGTGGCCCCAGTGTCTCTCTGTGTGGAGCTGACTGTGTGACTGAGACTCTCTAACAGCACAGTGGAGCTGAACTGATACTGATAGACTGATGCACCACTGGGCTGAACAGTGTGAGGGCACAGCTCACATCCTCTTCCTTATTATTATAGGTAGTAGGAGCAGCAGTAGGAGCAGCAGTAAAATATTAGTAGTAGCAGTGGCAGCAGCAGTTGTGGTAGCAGTAGTAGTATTAGCAGTTATGCTGTATTTAAACTCTCCTGTTCAATATAGCAGAGTTCTTGTGTTACAGCTTCACCATAATAGCTGCAGCAGCAGGAGCCACAGAGCAGGAGTCAGTTTCAAATTTGAAAAAGCAACAAAATAATGAAAAAAAAAGCTCAGTCCTTGTTAATTCAGTGGTGATTTAAGGCAGAGCTGTACTGGAGCTACAGGTCAGGCTCTGCAGTGAGAATGTGGTTTGTGCTCCTCCGAGCTCTTCCAGCACAGGAAGCCAGGCTGTACTGTGAGGCTGTGGGTGTCAGTGTGATGAGGCAGCTGAGAGCTGAGCTGTACAGAGAGACACACAGGGAGTCCAGTGTTCAGAGCTCCAGTGCTGCACAGGGAGACACAGGGGAGCCCAGTGTTCAGAGCTCTAGTGCTGCACAGGGAGACACAGGAGAGTCCAGTGTTCAGAGCTCTACAGGGTGACAGGTCCTCTCCCCACACAGCTCTCTCATGGTGTCTCTCAGGGCTGAACAGGAGGGGCTGTTCCTGTCAGAATGGAGGCTGACTCTCAGAGCTCCAGTGTCAGTATGAGGAGATGCTCTCAGACCTGACTGCTGCCAGAGCCTCTGAGCCTGAGTGGCCATGAGCACTGAGCTCCTCAGCAGCTGAGAAAAGCCTCCTGTCTCCTGTGCTCACAGTGTGGTTGAACACCTGCACTGTCTTCCTGCTCCTTCTCTTCTCTCTCCCCTTTCCTATCTCTCACGCTGTGTGTGCTCTTGTCTGTCCATCTCTCTCTCCTCTTCTCTCACTCTGACAGTCTGTGCAGAGTATCTGAAGGGGATGTTACATTGCTTGGCAAAGGAAAAGACTCTCAGAGGCAGAATAAAACAAAAATATTTTCTCCTCTCAGTCAGATTCACAGCTCAGACTCACACACAGAGCTCTGAGTCCCTCAGTACTTTACCCAAACTCCTCCCTCCTGAACAGACAGAAGCTCATCTCCATCCTTCTCTTTATCCCGACAATTCAGAACCAGAGGACATTCAGACAATCAGTGCTGCTCCATGAATAATATCAGACAGAACAGCCTGGACTCAGGTCACATCTCCCCCTTTTCTCCTTCCTCACAGCCTCTTAGTGTCAGAAGTGTTTTACTGAAAATTGAGCAATATGTGTTTATCTCTTATTATTATTTTTACTGATTTAATGAACAGCAGTATTGCCACTCTTATAAGTGTAATATGATTATCAGCAGCAGCAGACTGATGGTCTTGTCTACAATAGTGACCAGTTGACCAGTCTGTACCTCTGAGCAGTGGGACTCAGATCACACAGAAGACCTGTCTGTGTGTTATTCCACACCAGCCCTGGGATACAGCGTCTCCCACACGTTTCTCACGGAGTCGTATAAATATACAGTTAAACAGATAACAGTTATACAGTTAATTCAATTATCAAACTGGCTGAGGAACTGAGAGCTCGAGTGGAAATAAAACCAGGAGATGCTCTTCAACCTCCAGGATCAGGAGTCTGATCCTCCTGGCTTCTGTTCTGTGGAGATTCGTGTAAAACGCTTAAAAGCGCTCATTACAGGAACGTGTGCCCTTTCTCTTCTGCTGTACGGGAGTATGCTATACAACGCATTAGTCTGTGAAGTAAACTATTTTTTTGTTAATAAATTGTATTCCTCGTTTGTCGGTCTCCTTCTCCAGCTGTTATGAATCGCCTCTCTTCACAGCCTGGTGTTTTTTCTTTTGGAGATGTTACAGTATATCTGTAAGAAAAGCCCCCCGGGCTCCGGACAGGAGTCTCCTCCAGCGGAGACGCGCTCTGCTCTGTCAGAAAGAGCGCTGTGACATCACAGACACCAGCCAGAGCGCCGGGATCAGAGCGCGAGACCGCGGGAGGCGCGCGGAGCGCACGGAGGAGACTTATTGATCACTTATCTATCGACAACCAATTAATTCAACTGAAGAACCGTAGAATAATCGATTAACTTCACTGATTGGTGAGTACTAATTCTTTTCCCGTTTTGACCCTGTTTTAAATATCTAGAAAACAGTCAATACAGCCTGTATCGATCAATTTCAATAGCGCCTTAGTGTTAATAATGTTCAATCCAAAATTAAAGAATTATTATTCAAATGATTGTTTAGGAATTGTATGCTAGAGCTTATAAATTATATTCCAAGTTGATAAATTCTTAAAAACTATATTCCAAGTTGATAAATTTGTGTAAGTAAAAGCTTAAATGCATTTTTCCACTGTTTACAAATCATATGTATGGTAACCACGGCGACAGGCGAAACGTCACTGTGCACTGCTAGGTGTCTCGCCTTCGTCACAAAGAGCGGTGTGACGTCACGGATAGCAACTAATACTAATATTGTCTTCATGTTAATATTAGTGTGAGTACAATCGGTAGTTTTAACATTAATGCTAGTGTTCATGTGAGTATTAATGATGCTAGTGCTACTGATTGTTTTAATGCTAGTATTCCTGTTAATATTAGTGATAATTATAGAGATAAGGTTAGATTATTTACACTAGTAGTCATGTTAGTTTTATTGATAGCATTACTGTTATTATTAGTATTATAAGTGTAGTAGTATTTTGTGTCAGTGTTGGTGATGATGATAGTGTAAGTCTTAGTGATAGTGTTACTGTTGCGATATAATTGGTATTTGTATTAGTGTTATTTATAGTGTATTTGTAGTTATGAGCGTATGTGTTTGTGAGTGTGTGGTGTATGTGAGGAGTGTGTGGTGTCTATCAGTGTGTGAATTTGTGTTTGTGAGTGTGTGGATGTGTGTCTATAAGTATTCGTAGTGTCTATGTGTGTGTCTGTGAGTCTGTGTAGTGTCTGTGTGTGAGTGTTTGGATGTGTGTCTGTCAGTGTGTGATAATGTGTGTGATTGTGTGGGTGTATATCTGTGTGTGTGAGTGTGTGTGAAGTTGGGCTTGGGCTCCACTGGTGTGTCTGACAGAAGTGATCCATCAACAGGTGTTGAGGTCCAGAGCTGTTTGCGAATGGAACCACTTTCTAGAGTCCAGACCCACATCCACAGATCTGTGAGTGCCCTGTTTTTATCACTATTACTAGTAATGACAGCAGTAGTAGTAGCAGGAGTATTAGTATCAGAATTAGTATAAGAATCTGAAGTCATGGTGGTAGTAGTAGTAACAGTAGTAGTATTAGCAGCAGAAGCAGTAACAACAGTGGCAGTTGGATTATCCAAGCAGTTACTTCAGAAACTACGGTTTTACACATTTATACTCTACTTTTCTATGCATGTTTTGTAAAGTGCCTTGATGCTCTGGATTAATTAAATTAAATTTATTTTTATATAGCGCCTTTCACAATAACTAGGTTGCCCCATGGCGCTTAACAAAGGAAGTGACTGTACAGTGGATATAAAAAGTCTACACACCCTTATTGAAATTGCAGGTTTTTGTGATGTTAACCCAGAAATCAAGATAAATCATGTCAGATGTCTTTCCATCCTTAATGTGACCTTGCAACCAACAAAATTCAAGAGAAAAATTTTGGAAAAATAATTGAAACTAATAAACCTACAACACCCTGGTGAGCCCCCCCAACCAATACTTTGTGGAAGATCCTTTTGCATTTATTACAGCAGTAAGTGTTTGTGAATAAGTCTCCATGAGCTTTGCACACCTGGACTTTGCAATTTACTCTGTAGACAAGCAAATCTATTCAAGGAAGAAACTCAGTTTAGTGAACTACTGGTGAATTCAGCACAGGTTTTGTCATCACTTGTCAGGATGGCTGAGTGGTCTAAGGTGTCAGACTTGAGAACTGATGTCTTTCATCTTGGTTGGGTGTTCTGGTCTCCAAATGGAAAAATGGGATTAAATCCTACTTCTAACAGCTACTTTTTTATTTTGTGTGTATTGTTCCTGTCTTATTGTGCTGACAATGACAATAGGAGGAAAACAGAGAAACCGCTTATCAAGAACATGATGGGCAGGAAAATGCTTCGTCAACACTAAAATGTGATTAGCAGAAAGGAACTTTTAGATGGGCTACAATTTCTGCCTTAAGAACTTTTTGAGCTGTCTGTAAGTAAAGAAAGATTTCCGGTAAGGCATGCATTCAAAAGTCAAAGACCGAAATATAAAAGCAGCAACACTGCGATTTGTGAGTGTTCTGTAGTAAGATCCACAGGTTTCCATGCTTCTTGGATTTCTTAGCCCAAGAAGTGATTCCTGTTTCATTTTCTATTCACCAGTTCGATTTGCATTACGCTCCTCAAACCTCAAAACCGAATAACAAACGCTAATCAAAGTTGCACAAGGCCTACACTACTTTGCCCCGTCTAAATACCATAATGTGAAATTAAGAAACAGCAGTATTTTGACAAAGTGCGGTCTTCAAACAGTAAACGCTCAAGTGTTTATATTTACTTGTGAGCAGACCAACCTTGATTTAGGAAAGCCTTTGCTCGCCCCTTGCTTTAACAACGATATCTGAATCGAGCCCCAAAGTGGTAAGAAAGCTGAATTACACAAAGCACATAAGACATTGGGTTGTCACTGTATGCTATCACGTCCTGCTTGCACTGTCCTACTAAAAGATTAGAGGGATCAGAAAGGACACAAATGACCCTTGAATCCACAATTCTGAACTTAAGGGTCACCAGCTCTACTGACTGCACCTCTCTTGCTCCTCTACTACAACAGTAATATTACTAGCGTTGGTTGAACATGGTATAGTAGGCTGACAGCTGAAACACATGGCTCACAAGCAGTGACAGAACCATTATCATATATCACTGCAGCATATTGGTTTGGGAGCAGGAGTAACTATCCCATGTAAACATGTATGCCTCCATTAACATCGTATAGTAGGTGGACTTTTGGGCTATGAGGGTTCAAACCCTGTCCATGCTTCTTCATTCTGCGCCACGTTTCTTTATCTAGGTCTTCAAATTACTTTGCAAAACATTGGTTCTTGTTACTCTTTCTCTTAAGCGGAAGATTGGTAGTTCAAGCCAACCTAGAGGAGCACGTCTTGTGATTCCCATGTAAGCATAATATCTGCTCAAACTCGATTATTGTTCTCAGTGACACCTTAAACATCTTGATATTTGCAAGAAATGCAAATATTGTGCATGTTTCAAGCTACAAGAAGTAATCAATTTAGTACTTAAGTGAATATGATCTGGAATGCTCAATAATGACCAACATCAGCAGCTTCCAAGAAATTAATTAGAATTTGATCTTCATACTCACCTTGCATTCTCAGCTATAATACTTCAAAATTACAGTGTAGATTTGGTGGAGAACTTCACAAGCATTATTAGGTTTGGACTGTACAATTGTATTTTAATATCTTGGTATATGTACCTTCATTTTAATATACATGTTACCATAAATGCTGTTTAGTATATTGTACTTTTGTTGTACTTTTTAAAACATTTTACCTGAGGACCCAAGGGGACTGTTATATCTTGTGATACATGCAAGACATCTGTAAAAGAAGGTGAAATTTTAATAAAATTGGTGATTAAAAGAAAACCACAACTTGTATGATATTATCCCTCGATATCGAAGATCAATTGAAGGATTTGAAGAAACTATCAAAGAAACAACAGCAATACCAGATGATTTGGGTTTTGAACCAATGATTACACCTCAATAATCAATTCATCCTCAAAAAAAAGAAGAGACAGGCATGTTTTGAGCCTCATAATGATCCTCTTCTGGATCCACAAGAAACGTGTTTTGGATGTACTTATAACTTCCATCAAAGAGAGATCTCATCAGTTGCATGCAATTGAAACTTTTGACTTTTTGGATGGTATTGAAAATATTTTTTAAAAATAAAATAAACAATTTTCCAAAGAAGATCTCATGAAGTATTGCCAGGATCTATTCTTAGCGTTTGGTAGTGATAACACTGCTGATATTAATGGAGTAGAAACGTACGATGCGTTGACAGGATTTCTGAAGCGAGAAGTCCTAGAATGCCGCCTATAAATGAGCTAGGATTCATACCAAGAAATACTTTTTGTTTTCCACCCAGAAGGCTGCTATTGCATTACACATCTTGTGAAGATTACCAGTCTTGGTAGCTTCTGGGTGTGATTTTCCAAAACCGAAACTAATAACAAAATTATTTAAGATGCACCATGTCCAAAAATTGTAAATCGAGACTAGTATTACTACAGAAGAAAATATTTAACTGAAATATTAATAAGACTATGTAAGTATAAAAAGTAGAACAATTCAATTTATATAACTTATTTTTTATTCTTATTAGAAATGGGCTCACACACCGGAAGACACTAACGTTTATCTTTGTTAGAGTATGTGAATAACAGTTTAACCCAAAATGTTTGTAATTTGTGTAAATTGTGATTTTGTTAAAATTCAATAAATCACCTATCAACAATAAGAAATTATTAAGAAAGTAAACATTATTTTATTTCATAAACTATAAAACATGAAGAGAGTTTACAGGTCATATCCTTCGCTTTGTCTTTTAACTTAAGCATTCAGGATCCAAGCCTCTGTGCGGATGGTTGTGTTTCTCTTGTAATATCTTGTAATCATCAAAAGTTGTTGTTTAGTCCTTCAAGAAATCCCGGGTGAGATTCAACAGGTGTCTTCTTCAATTAGTTCAAATCATTTGTTGTAGTTAACAGAACTAAATGCTTTGGAGGTACATTTAAAACAGCAGAGCAACACTGTAGCACTTCGTGTGTGACTGAACTTAATTGTGTAAACCTGGATCTCTATGAACATGAGCAAAGAGTTCTCACTCAGCAGATTTCGATGTGAGCACAGTAATATAAAGCACTTGGAGATGCCAGGGATTGAACCTGGGACCTCATACATGCAAAGCATGCACTCTACCACTGAGCTACAGGACACACGCACACATTTTTTGTACAACTCCAGTGATAAAGCTCTGTAAATATTGTAGAAGAACCTAAAGGGGTGAAACAACGCTCCAACCACAGTAATGGTAACAGGAAGGATCGTGTTCTTATTTAATGTCCTTTTGAGATGCTTTGTCGATGCACACAGGCGTTAGAGCTGAATAATGTATTTTTAGTGATGTTTGTAAAGTAAGATGGAACATGTTATTTCTATACCAGGAAGAAAGGAGCAGACTCTTAGACTTTAAGAGACAGAAATGACACCTTATCATAGCTAACATTAATTAAAACGACATCACAACAAAAGAGTCGAGCCTTGAGTGAATCAAATTAGTTTTCATTGGATGTCTGTGTCTTCATAAGTTTGTAGGTGAGAGAGAGGTTTGCGAAAATGTGCAGGTGCTTCTTAGAAGTGTGTTGGTGGAACAGGGGCCTTCCAAATAATTGAGCTGGGTTTGATCACGGCCAGTGCATCCCCAAATCTTTTCAAGATAATCTGTCATCCGGTAACATCTTTTGAAACTAGCATTCGAGGTAGGAAGCGTGTTCTTAAACACCAAAAAATCCAATAAGGAAAAAGCAGACCTCTGGACACAAGATGGCAGTGCGATATTAGAATTCCTGTGTTCTTGACGGATTCAGACTCCTTCTCAGATGTCCTTGCTCGACAACTAACTTTGTAGTTGAGGAAGAGCAGCTCGGAAAATACCCACTCAACAAGTGAGTGCATTGGTTGCAAGGAGCTGTTTTTTTTTTCCTCGCAGTAATCATTATTAACCAGAAACAGCAGCACAGGAAGGTCACATTTGTGATTATGTCACTTCTCTGCTTCAGCAAGGTCAATAAAAGACTCTGAAAGTAGTAAAGCAAAACTGAACTCAAAATCATATTAGGAATTCTGAGCGATATCTCCATACAGGTAATCCAACAGAACGTTGAAATATTTGAATATCATCTCTCTGTATATTGCGCTGCTTTTAACCCAGAGTAAAACTATTGGATTGAAGGAATGCTAACCGCTGGGTTAAAATGTATAGTTGTTATTTGGAGAAATCTGTAAACTCGTGATCTTATATGTTTTAAAAGACAGCACAGGAAAAAACAGTCCTGATTATTTTCCGGAGACGGAGCACTGATGACCTATCCGAGCTAATTGATAAAACCCACCCAGTGGATACTCTAGCAGAACATCAAAGAACATTCACCTTTGTATCCAAAGAAACCACAGGAACAACATCAGGAAGCACAATCAATTCCCCTTTTAAATCTTTCCTGTAAGATATGCTATGTGAATTCATGAAGTTAATCCTCTGATCTCTTTTGATCATGAACAAAGTACTTCTAATGGAGCGCTATGTTCAAAGATTTAATAAGCTTTACCCCTGCCAACGATTCGGCGTGAAGACAGACAAAAGCAGCTCACCACCACAGCCAATATTAAATGTACTTTCCGGTACACTATCATGTGCACTGCCTCAAAAGTGATCTCGGCAGATGTTGTTCCCTACATAAAGCTGAACGTGCCAAAGAGAATTTCTGTTGAGAAAACAAAATATTTTTTCTGCCTTGATGTCAAGCCTGTCTTTTAGAAAGTCTATCTCTAAACACGTCCCGCAGCCTAACAAAAAGCGTTTTTACTGATCGTATTGCAGGTCTTAAAACATTAACATTTGGCAGCAGTGGGATTCAAACCCACGCCCCCAGAGAGACTGGAGCCCAAACTCCAGTGCCTTAGACTGCTCGGCTACACTACTGTACCTTCCTCCATATCCATCTTCCTCACATTGCTGACTTGGACTGGGGGTCTTCAGCTCTTGTCGTCGGATCTAATGATATCATGTGGAAGTGACTGCACCTTCATCTTCCGAGATGCTTTCAATAGCACAAACGCTACTTTCACCGGCCCAAACATAGCAATAACGAAGGAGGTGGGTTTCATCCTTTGTGCTGTTTGTAGGGGCGCAACTGTCACGGACGTCCAAAAGGACTAACCGTGGGGAGCAGGAGAGCGGAAAAAGACCGATATGCGTAGCGGCGAGACGGGAAAAAGGCCCGGGCTCATAGTGCAAAGAGTTCAGGATTGCCGTATAGAAACCTATGCCCTCAGGGAGCGGACGTGGGGCGCCCTGGTGCTAGGCGGGTCTCAGGACATCCGAACATCAATGCTGAGCGAGGACAGAGTGCAAGACCCGGAAATATATAGCCCAACGGAAAGAGAGGGACAGGAAAGACAGCAGACCGGAAACTAGGGACAGGACAGAGAAGGAGCGCCCCCTGGCTGCAGAGGGCGTGACAGCAACTCTACGGTGATCTACTGACTTGAAGAGCAAAAATCAAAATCCTCTGCTACTACTATTGCTTTTTTCATAGTTTCTTCAAATCTTTCATTTGAACGTAGATTTTGAAGGATATTGATGATAATACCACATAAATTGTGGTTTTCTTGTGATCGCCAATTTTATTCAAATACCAGCCTTTTTTACAGTTCCTTGCGTGTTTCACAAGGTATAATAGCCCCCCTCGCATCCTCAGCTAACATTTTAAAATTACAATAGATTATACAGCATGCATGTTTACATTTATATTAAAATTAAAGTAAATATACAAGAATACATACAGTGCTAACCCAATAATTCTTGTCAGGTTCTCCAACAAATCTGCGTTGTTATTTTAACATGTTTCAGCTGAGGGTGCAACAGGAGTATAAATGAATTTTCACACCAGCCATTCAAAGACCAAATTCCATGAGTGAACATTATTTTCTCAGAAGTTACCGGCATTGAACTTTGCCGGTGGTATTGAATTATGTCCACAACTGTTGTAGTAGTTCCTTCTTGAAATTCGACACGTGCAAAGCACACGTAATATCATAGGTGTTAAAGTTCGCTGAGTCTATTCGAGTCATGGTGTGTATCCCTGCCTATCATTGGGAGACGGGTAGCTTTTTTACACTCAGATTCCAATCTCCAATGCTTTGTGGGAGAGATTACATAACTTTCATTTTCTCACATTTTCTGACGACTGTTCCAAAGGGGCACCCTGTCAATTCCGAATACTTTTCAAAAATCTGCCTGCATGTTTGATTATTGTCATTTAATTTCGAAAAAGTTCAATATTGATCATAACTAAAGAAAATAATGATCACGAACAAAAAAGGGATAAAGATGCAAGTCGATCTTGAATCACAGCTGGGTGACATGGGCTTCTGTTCTGATATGGTTGTACGAGAAACAGGAGGAATCGCCAATCTCCTATAGAACATGAGTTGAATCAGGAGTGAGACATTTCATATACTCGTGCATATGTCAACGCCTGACCTACATCGTAAAACTAACATTAAGTTGTCAGAGACATTCATTTATGTACAAACAAGAGACAGACCAAGTAATAATTCTACATTAGTTCAGGTGGGTAAACCTTAACTAACTAACTAATAAACCTATTAATAATTCTACATTAACGTGTCCTACACTGATCAGACTAATTGACATGGTCTGATTCAGAGCCTGTGCAGTTCGTGCTAATTACAACAAGGACAGTTCTGAACCCTCATCACCGACCTGAGCACAAGTTCAGCTGTTCTCCAGTTTTGTTACGCATGGTTTTTCATTGCAATTGAGTTCAGAGCTGGAGCTGATCTCCAGACAGTACAGTGTTTTGGGTAAGTTGTCGAAATTCGCATGAGGCTGCAGACAACTTACCCAAAGTGTTTTCTATAGCTTTCAGGTGGAGTTCATTTATATAAAAGAATGTAAGTGGTATAAACGCAACAAGCCAGACGGCAGGCCAACCTATAATTTTCTGACGCGAGGCCTGACGCGTTATTCATTACGCCACTGACCCTGCTATTGCAGTACTAAAAAAAACACATTTTCTACATTTATGTCTGTTTAAAAATCACTCTAAAAAAGACAAAGGGTTTGTGTGTCGCGCTAAAAATCCTTCGGCTGAGACGTAAAACCGAGGTTCTGACTCTCTGTGATCATTCAGGAGAATGGTGGTGGTGGAGGGGAATCCCCATTACCTGTAAAGCGCATTGAGTGGAGTATCTAGAACAGCGCTATATAAGTGTAAGCAATAATGATTATTATAATGTAAAATGCAATAAAAAATAAAAAAATATCAAACTTTGATTCAAAATAGATTAATGTAAAAACTGATAAAGCTAATGCTTTTTTCAGGGCTATATCTACTTTTTTTTAAAAAGCTAAGTCTGTCGCGATCGTGAAAGTTAGAGAATGTGTTCCAGCGGGTGCCTTCATATCGTGAGCGTCAGTCTCGCCCGTAGCTGCGAGAAAGTTAAAAGCGCACAAGTGATCTGTCTTTCGTCAAAGTAATTGCCGGAGCAGTAAGACGCAGAGCACCATCCAGCAGCTGTAGACGATGTTCTGGGAAGAGCTAATTCTGTTTTTAGCACAGGGAGTGAGAATGAGCTCAGTCCGGCTCCCAGCAGAATCCATCCTGGTTTGGTTACAGTGCGTCTGAGGCTCTTTGGATCGCAACGTAAAAAAAACAATTGCTCACATCGTGTGACTTCCACGACAGGAAGGAAAGATATCACTTAAAAAAATCAGAACTGAAGATTTGGATCCTGGGCCTCAATTTGATCAAATTATTAAAATAATAATTATCAAAATATCAGATTGTGTTTCTGCAACATTTCGTGCACAGTACACCATTTTAATCTAAAACAGTCACAACGAGGGCTTTACACGCAGTCTGGGGTATTTTCCCCTTTTATATTTTTGCCACTTTATATCGAACCTGTTATACTCCCAGATGTGCACAGTAGCTTGTACTTAATAAAAATGTACAATTCACCACTGGTATAAACAGATGTGTGCCGTGTTTGCCTTTGTAAGCATTTGTTTAAAAAATAAGTTCACAATACGATAAAAAAACAGAAAGCACAAACTTTATAATACAACGATACAAAATCAATACCAAATCATTATGCCAATTAAGTACCTATCCTTTGAAAACAGAGAACACCTTTATATCTACAAAAAACTTGACATTGTATGTATTTTTGAATTACAAAGCAGACAGTGTAGTCCCTTAATTCAAAGATCGGATCTTGGCCAAAACAAGACAATCAGACGTGGGCTGAATTCGGAACAGGAACCTCTACTTCGTCGTTTATTGAGCTTTTGATCGATGTCTGAATGAAACAGATTCGCTTTTTTATCTCTTTGATTAAAGTACACAAAAATTGTAAATATTGATTGCAATATTGTATATAATGTATAATTTGAACTACATATTGTTCAGGTGTGAATAATTGTATATTTTAAAAATACATTTCTAAAACAAATCATTGGCTTTATTTACTAGTTTCTACACCTATAAAAATCTTTCTTTGATGTATAATAGCCCTTTAACTATATATGTATAATAGTCCTCTAAATGTATCCGTATAATAGAACTCCAACCATTTATGTATAATAAACATATAATCATAGATGTCTAATTGACGTATAACAATATACGTATATTAGAATTTAATTCTAGACCAGTTACGGAGCAAATTTACACGTCTAAGGTATGCGTTTAATAGTCGTATATTCTACATCTTTTGCCCACTGGGATGTGCCGATTTTAATTTAACAAAGCTAGATACACAGACAGTTTGTTTCTTGAAAGCGTGTTATGTAAAAAAGAGAAAAACGAAAATATATGGATGACAATCTTTCAAAGCTGAAGATTTTACTTTTGAAAAATTGACATGTTATGTATGCAGATGCATTCGCTGGTTTTAGAACTTTGCTGTGCTTCCTGAATCATTTTTCAGCGTTATAAAGTGGGTGTAGAGGGAGCGATCTCTTTGTAGAGCAGTTGACAGGCTGGAGATGTTCAGACTACTCTCGTTATTTCTCAAATGTTTACATCATTTTTCTTTCACGCTAGGACGCAACTGTGTACATGGGCTTGGTTTTCGTTTCACTGATTCTCATTGAAGATTTGGGAATTAACGACGAAAGATTCAGTTTGGCAGAAGGTTTGGTTCACAATGGTCTTGAAGACATGCCCATGTAGAGCAGCGTGTGATGATTTGTACTATAAAAGACCAAGTGCTCAAAGTGACGTCTGCGTTTACCGTTGAAACTTTTCATCTCGGGCGCACTTTTAGAAAACAAAGATAGAGTAGTTGTGTTGTATCACCCTAAGACATCTGTTAGCGGAGTGGCGCAGCGGACCTGTGCTGGGCTTGTAACTCAGAGATTGACTGATCGAAACCATCCTGAGCTATGTACATTTTATGCACGATTGATAAGCACACCATCAGTTTAATGAAGTACATTAAAACTGATTTTTATCTCGTGTGTGTGCAAGCTTCACACTTACAGTACTCTTTAATCTTTACCAATAGCAGATGCCCAAATGTATCTTTGGTTGTTCTGAGATCCTTGATAGTTTCCTCAAATCCTTCAAATGAACATCCATTTCAAAGCAATTATGTTTAATTTTATTACAATTAAGGTACATATACAAAATATCAACGCACATTTGTATAATGCTCATTTAATAATGATTGTCAAGGATTATCAAGTTCTCCAACAAATCTGTGTTCTAATTTTAAAATATTTTAGGATACAACGGGTGTATAAATGAATTCTCCTGACAGCCAGTTGAAGATAAAATTCCACACGTGAAAATGGTTTTCTTGGACATTGACAGGTACTTAATTGTTTACTTGTAGTTCCACATGAGTAAAATAGATATTTCTTGCAAATTTCCAGAGGGCTTGCGAAGAAATCCCATCAAGTTTTAGCAGAGGTTATGGTTACAGCGGAACAGTCTGAAGCTCGTCCCTTAGTGGGTTTGAACCACCAGCCCTTCATTTAACAGCTGCACAGAGACACACTCCCGTTGCTTTTTGCCATTCACACGTTTGTAGTTAAAGAATTATAAAATACTGACATTTTCCTGCCAGCCGGCAGTATTTCTTCTGCACTGACCATGAATAACCAATAACTTTATTTCATCTTTCGCAGTCTGTAATCCTTAGAAAAGGAAGTGAATACTTGTATTAAGCTAAATCAAGCCGACGGAGATGCACTGCCGTTGTTTTTCTCCACTTTTCGTTGAAAGGAGAAAAATCACTGACATTTTCTTGCGGTATTTCTTCTGTCCTGATTAGCAAGACTTATATTTTATCTTTCAGAAGTTGTATGAATTTCTTGAAGTTCAGAAACAACTTGTTCCACAAAGGAAATGAACACTTGGTTCAAAGTAAATCAAGACGTATGTATCTCTCGCCGCGTGTGCTCTTATCTGTCCATATCTCTACTTTTCTCTCACTCTGACAGTCTGTGCAGAGTTTCTGAAGGGGATGTAACACCACTTGGCAAAGAGAAAAATTATCAGAGGCAGAATAAAAAATCATTATTCTCTTCTCAGTCAGATTCACAGCTCAGAGACAATCGGACAGAAGCTCCATACTTCTTTTTATCCGTCAATCCAGAACCAGAGGACATTCAGACAATCAGTGCTGTTACATGAATAATATCAGACAGAACAGCCTGGACTCAGGTCACATTTTCCCATTTTCTCCTTCCTCACAGCCACTTAGAGACAGAAGAGCTCCTGGTTCTCCTCTCTGTGAACTGGGCTCAAGACTCACTGATCTGTCAGCTGTGGACTCTGTTCCAGGTCAGAAGCAAGAAGCTTCTATTAACCCTTTCCAGGACCTCCAGCCCTTCAGTATTACTTTCTTTACTGTATGTCAGTCTCCAAACATGTTTTATAAATGTTTTATAACACACGTGAGTGTGGAATTATCTTTTTATGTAATAAACACAAGTAGTGACACTTTGGTCAGTACACTGTATATTGATTATTAGTAGCCGATGGGCCGATGGTCGTGTCTACAGTAGTGACCAGTTGACCAGTCTGTAGCTCTCAGCAGTGGGACTCAGATCACACAGAAGAAGACCTGTCTGTGTGTGATTCCACACCAGCCCAGGGAATCACCAGCTCTCATATGTCTCTCACAGGTGTCTCACAGTCTTATAAATTTACAATTAGATGAATTATTGTAACAGGTAATCAGACTACCTATGGAACTGAGAGCAGGCTGGAAATAAAACCAGGATACACATTTTAACCTCCAGGATCAGGTTCCTGATCCTCCTGGCTTCTATACTCTGATGATTCGTTTAAAACATTTAAAAGCACTTATTACAGGGACTTGTGCTCGTTCTCTACTGCTCCACACGGGTACGCCTTGTAACACATTAATCTGCGAAGTAAACTATTTTTTTTCCTGTTTAATGAATTTCATTCCTTGGTTTATCACTCTCCTTTTACAACTGTTATGATTCGCTTCTCTTCACAGCCCGGTGTGTTGTTTTTTGGGGGGGATGTTATATCTGTAAGAAAAGCCCCCCAGGCTCCGGACAGGAGTCTCCTCCAGCGGAGACGCGCTCTGCTCTGTTACAAAGAGCGCTGTGACATCACAGACACCAGCCTGAGCACCTGGATCAGAGAGCAAGACCGCGGGAGGCACAGGGTGCGCACGGAGGAGAGTTATTGATCACTTATCTATCGAAAACCAATTAATTCAATTAAAAAAACGTAGAATAAACAATTAGCTTCACCGATTGGTGAGTACTGATTCTTTTTCTGGTTTTGATCCTTTTTTAAATATCTAGAAAACAGTCAATAAAGACTGTATCGATCAATTACCGTAGTGCGTTTAATGTAAAAAATGTTCAAACCAAAATTAAACAATGATTATTCTTATTATTATTTAGGTAACTGTATCCTAGAGCTAAAAAAATATATTCCAAGTTGATAAATGTATGTAAGTAACAGTTTACATGTATTTTTTCCCGTGTTTATAAATCATAAGTATGATAACCACGGGGACAGGCGCCATGTCACTGTGCGCGTCTAGGTGTATCGCGTTCGTCACAAAGAGCGATGTGACATCATGGGTAGCAACAAATACTAATACTAGTGTATTCATATTAATATTAATGAGAGTACAACTGGTTGTTTTAATGCTAGTGTTCATGTGAGTATTAATGATGATAGCGCTACTGATAGTTTTAGTTTTAATGTTCATATTCATGTTAATATTAAATATAATTATAGTGTTACTGTTAGATAATTAACAGTAGTAGTAGTAGTTTTAATACTACTGTTATTCTAGCATTACTGTTATTCTCTTTGGGGGAATTAAAAGCACACGTGGCGAGTGACCTCGTGGTGCAACGGTAGCGTGTCTGACTCCGGATCAGAAGGTTGCGTATTCAAATCATGTTGAGGTCAGCTGATGTGTTTGCAGGTGCTGCTGGTGCTGAACCTGGAAATTACACCATGCAGTTGAGTTTTAGCTGTACACCACATAAGTAATCTGAACGAAATAACAGCGCACTACAGAACTACCAGTCAGGAGCTTATGCAGCGAATCATCTTGAACACGGCAAGAGAAAAGGCATACTGCACATCTGCGAAACATCACGTCCGACTTTAGAGACAGTGATATCAGAGAATGGAAGTTTCAGACCTTGTTTTTTTTTACAGGTTCAAGCAAACCTGAAAGTTAGAAAGTGTTTGGTCACTTTTGTATGAAAAAGTGTCTGAAGCCTGTAATTATAATTTGCCCTTTTTTAATTGTGGTTGAAATCCACTCCCATGTACCAAGACCTTACAGTAAATTCATGTTTACTTAAATGACGGACTATTGGACATTAGTTGGTATTTTTTTTTTGTAACGATTTGCTATTTCATGCAGGAAAGAAAGGAACTCAGACCCAACGTTTGCTTTCACGTGGGGTTCATTTACATAATGGACATCTATTTCTGAGGAGCCTGATTTGAATCACACAACCCCGGTAGAAGTCGAATCGACAATCTTATAAACCGAAATCAGATGCGTTATCCATTAAACCACTAGCCCGTCACGTAAATTAATTGCACCATGGTGAGTTCAGTGCCGCTACTAGTAATACCCCACCCCCATCTTAAATTTCTAAGTGAGAAACGTGTTTTCCACATTTTTTTTTAGTTTTAAAAAATCATCACTTTTAAGCAGACAAAGCCTTTATGTGTCGCTCTGAATTTCTAATTGATTTAGAATTCCAAGACAAAAGCGTTTCGTTCCACAACGGCGTGAAATGATCACGTCTTTCACTCTACTTCTACTTAATAAAGCAGATCTTGCTAGGTGAGCATTTGCTCCGGTAAATTAAGTCACTTTTCATGTTAACTCACTTCTTCTAAACACAACATTTCCCGGTGCATGTTTTCTCCATGAAAAAAGACATTTTCCCTTACATGATTTCTTGTTTTGTTTCATCGAATTGTACAGAAAGAAGAAAGAAAGGAAAAGTGTCGTTAATTAACTCTGTCCCCCTTGGGAGATGTCAAGCGCATTGGACATGAAAAGTGCCCAATAAAAGCCATTTCTCTTCATTTCTCTTACGGTCAGGGCTCCTGTTCCGTGTAAAGGAGGCAGCTTGCTCAGGGCTACGTGAACGCAGATGGCTCAGAGCGGTGTGTCCAAGCAGCTATAAAAGAGGAGAATTCTGCCGGCACCGTAACTGAGTCGGTTTAAGTACCTGTCTCGTTAACTGGAGATCCTGGCTCCACATCCCAGCTGTGCCTTTCTTCCTGTCTTTTTGTGCAGAAACTACCATCTTGGACAACCGCATAGGGCTTGATTTAGTTTAAAGCATGAATGCATTTCCTTTCTGCAACAACTTGTTTTTCAAGAAATTCATACAGCTTTTGAAAAATGAAATGTAATTCTTGGCTATCAGAGCAGTAGGAATATTGCCGACTGGCAAGAAAATGCAAGCAATGTTTATTTTTTGACCGGAAAGGTGCGAATGGAGAAAAGCCTCTCTCATCAGTCTCTGTGGCGCACTTGGCGAGCGTGTTCGGCTGTTAACTGAAAGGTTGGTGGTTCAAACCCACCCAGGGACGATCTTCTTATTATTGTCAATGTAAACACTGTCTCCGCTAAAGCCGAAACCTTAACCCACTTTATATTTGCAGAAAATGCGAGTCTTTTGCCCGTGTCCAACAACAACACTTGAGACCGGGGAAGTCCAATAGTGATCAACACCGCAACTCCCCAGAAATCCATATTCACCCTTGGTAAAGTATCTTTGAATGGCTGGTGGGAGATATCATTTATACTCCTGTTGCGTCCTCTGCTAAAAGAGTTTAGAAATACAACGCAGATTTGTTTGAGAATTTGACAAGCACTGTTACAGTACATTAGCACTGTGAAGTTGGATGTTGATATTTTGATATATTTACCTTAATTTTAACATAAATGTAAACATACATGCTGTACAATCTATGCTGTACAATCAAACACAGGTATAGTTTGAGTCTCATGCTGATCGTCCTGTGGATCCAAAAGAAAATGTTAAAGCTGGTACATTTTCGATTGGAATTTGCATCTAGCTACAACGTCCCTGGATAAGAGATTTTATTAGGTGCGTGCAATCGGTATCTTTTACTTTATGTATGGTAGTGGAAATAGTTTTAAAATTGTTTTCTAAAGAAGATTGTATTGCCAGGACCTGCCTTTAGCGCTCAGTAGCGATGACGCTGTTGATATAGATGGAGAAGAAATGTAAGATGAATTGATGATCTAAGCTAAAATAGCCCTAACACGCCTCCTGTAACAGTGTTTGTATTCATAGCAAGTAATATTCTTTTTCAAACCTGAACGTTGCTTTTGCATTAAGTGTTATGTAACCATTAGCGGTTTCGGTAGCTTCTGAAGAGCGCACTTTTCCAAACTGAAGCCTATAAGAACATTATTCAAGACACACCATGGCCCAGAATCGTGCATCGGGACAAAGATTAACATCCATTGAAAGTATTCCCAAATAAAAGATTTGACCGAAAAATTAAAAGAGTAGGCAAGTATTAAAACAAAACCATAACTTCTTGACTTCCAATCTCTTTCCTGGTTCAGGCCATGTAAAATGACATATTCAGTGGACTCATGCCGAGGTTGTGAGTTTAAGCCTCACCTGGAGCAGCCTGGTTTTCTGTCTTGACAGGTAAACAGTGTTTTGTGTTATTTGCTAAATGGAGAGAGGATTCTGTGTTAATTGTGCTCCTCCTGGGAGAGGTCAAGATGAGAAGTTCACCAGGCTGGTGGTAAATATCCTGTCCAGGAATATCGGGGCTGTAGGGGGTCAGATCTATAGATGTAGTAAACACATTAGTGGAGACGGTGTGTCTGCTCTCCGTGAGAGAGCCGGGCGGGAAGAATAATCTGTGGTCTGGGAAGAAGAGACCCTTGTTGGAAGAGCGGCGCTCCTCACAGGAGAGAATGAAAACAATCTTTTTCAGGGACGCTGATTTTTCTCTTTGGGTGAATTAAAAGCACTTGTTGCAAGTGACCTCGTGGTGCAACGGTAGCGCGTCTGACTCCAGATCAGAAGGTTGCGTGTTCAAATCACGTCGAGGTCAGCTGATGTGTTTGCAGGTGCTGCTGGTGCCGAACCCGGAATTTACACCATGCAGTCGGGTTTTAGCTGTACACCACCTAGGTAATCTGAATGGAATAACAGAACAGTACAGAACACCCAGTCAGGAGCTTATGCAGCATTTCATCTTGAACACGACAAGAGAAAAGGTACACTGCACATCCGCGAAACATCACGTCCGACTTTAGAGACAGTGACATCAGAGAATGGAAGTTTCAGACCGCTTTTCTGTTACAGGTTCAAGCAAACCTGAAAGTTAGGGAGTGTTTGTTCACTTTTGTATGAAAAAGTGTCTGAAGCCTGTAATTATAATTTGCCCTTCTTTTAATTGTGGTTGAAATCCACTCCCATGTACCAAGACCTTACAGTATATTCATGTTTACTTAAATGACTAACTATTGGACTATTGGACATTAGATAGTGTTTTTTTTTGTAACGATTTGCTATTTCATGCAGGAAAGAAAGGAACCCAGACCCAACGTTTGCTTTCAGGTGGGGTTCATTTACATAACAGACATCTATTTCTGAGGAGCCTGAATTGAATCACACAGCCCCGGTAAAAGTCGTATCGACAATCTTATAAACCGAAATCAGACGCGTTATCCATTAAACCACTAGCCCGTCATGCAAATTAATTGCACCATGGTGAGTTCAGTGCCGCTACCAGTAATACCCCACCCCCATCTTAAATTTCTAAGTGAGAAACGTGTTTTCTACATTTTTTTTTAGTTTTAAAAAATCATCATTTTTAAGCAGACAAAGCCTTTATGTGTCGCTCTGAATTTCTAATTGATTTAGAATTCCAAGACAAAAGCGTTTCGTTCCACAGCGGCGTGAAATGATCACGTCTTTCACTCTACTTCTCTCTTGTAGTAAAGCAGATCTTGCTAGGTGAGCATTTGCTCCGGTAAATTAGGTCACTTTTCATGTTAACTCACTTCTTCTAAACACAACATTTCCTTGTGCATGTTTTCTCCATGAAAAAAAGACATTTTCCCTTACATGATTTCTCGTTTTGTTTCATCAAAGAGTACAGAAAGAAGAAAGAAAGGAAAAGTGTGGTAAATGAACTCTGCCGCCCTTGGGAGATTGGACATGAAAAGTGCCCAATAAAAGCCATTTCTCTTCGTTTCTCTTACAGTCGGGGCTCCTGTTCCGTGTAAAGGAGGCAGCTTTGCTCAGCCAGCAGACTCAGGGCTTACTGAATGCAGGTGTCTCAGAGCGGTGTGTCCAAGTGGCAGTAAAAGAAGAGAATTCTGCTGGTGTCGTGGCTTAGATGGTTAAAGCGCCTCTTTAGTAAACAGGAGATCCTGGGTTTAAATCCCAGCGGTGCCTTTCTTCCTGTCTTCTTGCATCGTTTATTGTTATAGACAACATGCTTCTGCATTAAGTTTAATGGAGGTGTTTATTTCGTTTTTGGCACAACTTGTTTTTCAAGAACTCCACACATTGCGAAAGCTGAAATGCTTGTCTTTGTTATCAGTTCAAAAGAATTACTGCCAGCTGGCAAGAAAATGACAACGATTTTTTTTTACTTTAGCCAAAAATCTGTGAATGTGGAAAAATATGACATGTGTCAGTTTCTATGGCACACTCAGTCAGGGTGTGCTTCAGTTAAACACAACATTCGTAGATCAAACGCACCCAGAGACACACTTCGAATTAATCCGATCTAAACATTACCTTCTCTAAATGTGATTGAGTTTCTTTGCACGTCCTTAGCCATCTTGATGTTTGCAGAGATTTTCAACTTTTGACACGAGTCAAACTACAAGTAAATAGTTGAGTACCTATGTCAATATCACCAAGAATGTGAATATAAATGTAAACATCAATATTTCTGCTGTCTCCTGAGAAACACAAGTATAGAGTCAAAACACAATAAATAATGCTAGAAAATTATTCAGTTAACACCCAGATGTGACAAAACACATTTAAGACTTACATCCCCTTTAAATATGTATTTCCTTAATATCAGTTCTCTTCCCTCCCCAGGATACCTGCAAATTCACTATATCATATTAAAAGCTGTGTGTAAGTCTTACATGTGTTCTGTCACATCTGGGTGTTAAATTAATAGATGTGTTGTGTTATTTAATATGATTTGACTCCACGCTTGTGTTTCTCGGGAGAAAGCAGAAATATTGGGAAAACAAAATATAAAGAAACAAAAACTTATTGTCACCCTTTTTAACTTGATTATTTAAGACATTTGTTCGGAATAGTATATCTTCTCGTGTCTGTGGCTGTTATCCTACAATAACGGTGGTGAAATAGCAGGAATGTGCGGAAAGAATCGGAGATAGAACAGAAGACTCATCTAGTCGATAGTAAGGTTGTGTAGGACCGCACACACTTCGATGTCAGTGTTGAGTAGTGTGGTTTAAAAGCTTCTTCACGAACCAGGAAGGAGTAGAAATCTAAAGTCTTCTGATCCGTAATCAGACACGTTATCCATTGTGCCATTGGCGTTTGTATTGCATTCCTATACAGCACCACATTGAGTTCAGAGCCGCTACTAGTAATACATCGCCCCGGTCAAAAGTTTCTTCAATTAGATTCATGTGTTTTGTACGTGTGTCTAATTACTACGTCTTTCATTATGTCTGGTTTAAAATAATGTATCTTAAAAACAGAGAAAGGGTTTATGAGTCTCCCTGAAATTCACACACGAAGAATAAAAAATATCGCGTTTAAAAAGAATACAGAGATGCCGGCGATAGAAAACTTAAGTGCGCGCTATCACTGAACTAAACTCCCGATCGATAAGTTTGCCGGCGGCTTTTTATTTGTGTTAGGAAGAGCAAATAGTCCACAGTGTACATTTTAAAGGTCTAAGCAAAACAATCAGACGTGAGGATTATTCAGAACAGGAGCCTCTACTTCTTTGTATACTGAGCTTTCGGGTGAACGTCAAAGTGAAAGACAAATTCGCAATTCACTTTTTGATTAAGGAACAAGAAAACACCATCCTTCAAACTGGATTCAGACCAGGGACATAAGACATACTCACTGCTTTTTCTACAGTTTTAAGAGCTAGCAACTGAGCTATCGAGAAGTCTAAAATAAACGTTTTGTCACACGCGTAGCCCAATGTAGTGTAGTGTTCCTCTTTATTTAAATCCCAGTTCGACATCAAAATACTCACTCCCATAGTCTCGTTTAGTAGAAGAAATGGACCAGGCTTCTACTCTATAAACGTCAATAGTTCTTATAAAACATTTGAAGGGATATCAGTGCAGGTGGAAATTGACACTTTTTCTTTATGATTTGGTTTTGATTTTGAATTGTTATATTATTAAGTTTGTGCTTTCTCTGTTTTTATCATATTGTGAACTTATTTTTTAAACAAATGCTTACAAAGGCAAACAGGGCACACAGTACAAGCTACTGTGCACTTTTGGGAGTATACGAGGTTCGATATAAAATCGCAAAAATGTAAAAGGAGAAAATACCCCAGACTGCGTGTAAAGTCCTCCTTGAGGTATGCTTTCAAAATAGCTGCACCAGGCACTTGGACACAGATAAACATAGGTATTTAAAATTCAGGAATATGAATGGTCAATTGCTTACAGTTGGGTTTTTACGTTTCGTATTTAGCGATTTGTGTATAAATCTTTTAACAATTCATTAAAATGCTAACAATATGTAAAATAAAAACAACAGCAACGTTAAATGGCGGGGAGACGGGCAGTTTTTTTTTACAATCAGATTCCAATCTCTAATGCTGTGTTTGAGAGCTTTATGTGAGAGCTTACTGTACATAACTTTCCTTTTCTCACATTTTCTGAAAACTATTCCAAAGGGGCACCTGTCATGGACGTCCAAAGGGACTAACCATGGGGAGTAGGAGAGCGGAAAAAGACCCATATGCGTAGCGGCGAGACGGGAAAAAGGCCCGGGCTCATTAGTGCAAAGAGTTCAGGAATGCCGTATAGAAACCTATGCCCTCAGGGAGCGGACGTGGGGCGCCCTGGAGCTAGGCGGGTCTCAGGACATCCAAACGTCAATGCTGAGCAACGACAGAGTGCAAGACCCAGAAATATATAGCCCAAGGGAAAGAGAGGGACAGGAAGGACAGCAGGCTGGAAACTAGGGACAGGACAGAGAAGGAGCGCCCTCTGGCTGCAGAGGGCGTGACAGTACCCCCCCCCCCTTCATGTCAGGCACCCTGTCAAGATGTGAGTCGCTCTTGAATCAGAGCGGGGTGACACGGGCTTCTGTTCTGATATGGTTGTACGAGAAGCAGGAGGAATTGCTTCACTCGTATTGCTTCATGAGCTGAATCAGGAGTGAGACATTTCGTGTGTTTGTGCATATGTCAACGCCTGACCTACATCGTAAAACTAAATTAAAAACTAACATTAAGTTGTCAGAGACATTCATTTATATACAAACAAGAGACAGACAAAGTAAAAATTCTTCATTAACTTGTCCTACACTGATCAGACTATTTGAAATTGTCTGATTCAGCCTGTGTAGTTCGTGCTAATTAGAACAACGCCAGTACTGAACCCTCATCACCAAACAGACTATTTAGCACAAGTTCAGCTGCTCGCCAGCTTTGTTACGCACAGTTTTGCATTGCTATTGAGCTCAGAGCAGGAGCTGATCTTCAGACAGTACCGTGTTAAGTAGTCTGCAGCTTCGTGCAAAACAGTTCGACAGTTCATTGCAATTTACCCAACGTGTTTTCTATAGCTTTCAGCTGCAGTTAATTTACATAAAGAAAATCTACTACTGGTTTAAAAGCAACATGAGTCAGACAGGAGTCAAACCTACAATCTTCTGATCCAAAGTCAGATGCATTATACATTACACAACTGGCCCTAACCTTATGGTGCTCAACAGCACCATAGTGACCTCAGTGCCACTACTAGTAATGCATCACCCCCATCCAAAATTTCTAAGTAAAAAAAAAACTTTTTCTATACTTGTCTGTTAAAAAATATGATATCTTTAAAAAAGACAAAGGGTTTGTGTGTCACGCAAAAGTTTTGATTCATTTCGAATGCAAAGTAAAACCATTTTCTTCCAAGAAATCATAAATTGGTCTCATCCTCCATACTATAATCCTCTCTTGTAGTAGTAAAGCATTTTGAATTCAACCGAACAATATATTAAAGGAACAAGTAATAGGTTTATTCCATGCTGAAAAGAGAAGAGAGAAAACACAATGTTTCAGCTATGAAAAATTCTTCAGGTTTGTTTTCTCTCTTCTATTTTCAGCATGAATTAAACCTACAATATTACTTGTTTCTTTGCAGATATGCATGCTGAAGTAGCTATCCACCTGAATATATTAAACGATTCATCTATACGATTAACATAATGTTCTCCTGAATAACTACTCAAAAGAAGCCACAGCTCAGGTGTTAGAGAGATTTGAAATCAGATCAATGGATTTAGAGTTCAGACTGCGAACCGACAGTTGACACAGGTCTTTTATAGAACCGTTTAGATTTTTTCTACTTTGTCCCCGTGACATCATTGTCCTGCTTGCAGCCGAGCCCGACACACAGTACCATCTGGTTTCTGTCGCTGGGCGCTCACCCTGTGGTCCATGTGGGTCCTAATGCCCCAGTATAATGACAGGGGACACTAAACTGTAAACAGGTGCCGTCCGTCGGCTGATAAGTAAAACTGAGGTCCTGACTCTCTCTGGCCTTTAAAAATCCCAGGTCGTCTCTTGAAAGAGTAGGGGTGTAACCCCAGCATCCTGGCCCAATTTTCCAATGGCCCTTACCAGTCATGGCCTCCTAATAATCCCTAAAAAAATCTATGAACTGGCTTCATTACTCTGCTCTCCTCCCCACTGATTGTTGATGTGTGGTGAGCATTTTGGCACAGTATGGCTGCCGTTGCATCATCAAGGTGGGGCTGCACATTGGTGGCGGTAGTGGGATTCCCCATTACCTGTAAAGCACTTTGAGTGGAGTGTCCAGAAAAGCGCTATATAAGTGTAAGTGATGATGATAATAATAATAATTATTATTATTATGTAAATTGCAATAAAAATATAATATTTGTTTCAAAATCGATTAATGTAAAAACTGATAAAGCTAATGCTTTTTTCAGGGCTATATCTACTTAAAAAAAAAAAGAGAAGTGAAATTTGGAGAAGATGCACCAGCGGGTGCCTTCACATCTCCAGCTTCAGTCTCGCCTGTAGCTGCGAGAAGGTTAAAAGCACACAAGTGATCTGTAGACAATGTTCGGGGAAGAGATAATTCTGTTTTCAACACAGGGAGTGAGAATGAACTCAGTCTGGCTCCCAGCAGAATCCATTCTGGTTTGGTTACTGTTAGACTGTGCGTCTGAGGCTCTTTGGATCACAATGTGAAAAAAAAACAATTGCTCACATCGAGAGGAAGGGAAGATATCATGTTTAAAAAATCAGAACCGAAGATTTGGATCTGGGGCCTCATACTTATCAAATTATTAAAATAACAGTTATTAAAATATTAGATTGTGTTTCTGCAACATTTCGTGCACACTACGCCATTTTTATCTAAAAATAAAACAACAGCCACAACAAGGGCTATACACGCAGTCTGGGGTATTTTCCCCTTTTAGATTTTTGCCACTTTATATCTAACCTGTTATACTCCCAAAAATGCACAGTGGATTGTACTTAATAAAAATGTACAATTCACCGCTGGTATAAACAGATGTGTGCCGTGTCTGCCTTTGTAAGCATTTGTTTAAAAAATAAGTCCACAATACGATAAAAACACAGAAAGCACAAAGTTAATAATACAACGATACAAAATCAATACCAAATCATAAAGCCAATTAAGTACAGATGCAGCTATTCAAAATACGCGGTAAAAACCCGCGGTACAGTAACCTGCCCACAAGCCACCGCAGGGGACCGGAGGGCACCGCGGTAAGTGATTGGCTGGCCAAAATGACCGACAGGGGCACTCGTGGTGCATTGGTTGGTAGTGCAAAGATTTAATCATTTAATGTCTTTACTGTGCACATTTTAATCCGCTTAGTTTTGAATATTTATATGGAATTTTACCACTAAAGGGAAATTTTAGTAGCTGAGCATAAAAAGAAGAGGAGCATAACGCATCTGAAGGTCATAAACGATATTAATTTAGGAACATAAACATTACTGTATGTACATAAACTGTACTGTGTATGGCTGGTCTTGGTAGTTGAAAGAAAAAATACACACCAGTCTTCCATTTCTCCCTAAACATTTTAAGCATGAAAGTTTTATGAAACGGTACCCAAATATGCGATTGCTGTATGGAATGAATTTTAATTTAAAAAAATTATTTAACACGAACATTAAGCTGTTTACATCTTCCGCCTGAGAACAGTCACCCGTTGCTACCCAACGCAGAAACATAGCCACTAACTAGCAAAGAGAGGACATTAGCTACCCAATATGATAAAGAAATAAATGATTATTTTGTTTATTTCTTTTGCACATTTATTTGAACATTTCCATCAATTGTACAAGCACTTGGAAACTGTCCAATCCCTAGTTCATCAGACATTTTACCGGTCTGGCGCCGGTCTGTGTCTTCCAGGATATAATGCCAGCGAACTCTTGTTTTTATGTCCACTATAACAGACAATCTCCTTTGCTTTTAACCGAGCGTTTAATAATTTCCTAAAATGAAAATGATTTACTTTATTTCCCTCACGGGATCAATAAAAGTATCTATCATCTGTCTAAACTATGGGACAGAATTCTGGGGTCTCCCCATACCAGAGATTATGGTAGGGCTTCAGAATGGTGATTGGCTGACACCATCTGACACCCCTCTGATTGGAGAAAAAAAGATGTGCTGGTTTGCTATACATACTGTACCAGGAAGAGGATTTCTTTCTATTCAAAACGTGTATTTTAAAAGTTAAAGTAAAAACCTTACAGCGTACACAGATTTCTAAACTGATCAGGATCGTTATCTTTGTCTTATGCATAATAATGTTCACCGCTCTGTCCAGCAAATTAATAATAAACTTTATTTTATATAGCGTTTTAAACGAATAAGTAATTAGATTGCTCATAAACCTAATCACTTGCTTTTTCTTTTTATTTAGGCTCAGATTTCAACTATAGATCGTATTATTAATAACCATAATAACAACCAAGCAACAAAAACAACCATATAAACATAATACCAACCAAAAACATAGATAACAACCACAATACAAAATCAAATATATCAAACAATTTTACTCTTGCAAATTCCTCCAATTATCATAATCCCACCCCTTATGCAAAACCAAACCTTCCTCCCATCCCAGTTTATCCTGTTTATCATAAACAAAATCCACCTCAATTTTCAACATAAAGCATTACACAAAATCAATACCTCAACACTCCATACTCAACAACGATAATTCACAAACAGCCAGAACATGTAACTACACATTCCCAAACAGACCAAATTTCCATAGCCCCGCCCCTTATGCAAAAACAACATCCCTCCCCTGTTCTCTCTCTCCCCTGGCGGTTGTAATTGTTTTTATTTTCAAATAAATTTTAGCAAAGTCATGTATTTTAAAAATCTTAAGATTTTTATATTTATGTCTTTATTTAGTGGTTTCATTAGTGACAAAGGCTAAACTTTCTTGGAAAAATGTATTTTATGTAAACCATGTTTGCTATTAATTCATTCAGGGCTAAAATATGTTAATTGTCTTCTAATGAAAGAAGGGTTCTTTCGCCGTAGTCGGGTTGAAATTAGAAGCTTGCCACGCCCGGACTGTTACACCAACGCATTAGCATGTTAAAGCGATTTCATTGAGGAGCCTAGCCTTTAACTAGTAAGTACTGTACTTACTGGGTTTTTGAGGGGGGGAAGGTGTCTTTCGCTGGAAATCTCGCCTCCTACTTTGAAAATACCCGTGAAACCGGTTCAATTCGTCACAGCCAGCACTCCTGCAGAGAGGGGGGTTGTACTTGCAGTGTATACAGTACACGCGTTATGCTCTTTGTTAATGTCTTAGCCAGAACATATCATTATATCTCATTTTGTATTTCTTTCGTTTTCCCAGCCTAACAGTATTGTTTTTAACCTGTAAAGCGCTTTGAGGAGCCACCTTTAAAGGCGCCATATACAATAAAGTTCATTATTATTACTATTGTAAATTTGCTGGACAGAGAGGTGAACATTATTACACAGAAGACAAAGATAGCGATTTACGTTGCATTGTGTATCATGCTGCTTTAATACAGTTTTAAATAATTAAAAGTCTAAACAGTATCAGCTTTATTTATGGGTTTTAAATAAAGGTGATTTAAACGCGATTTAAATCAATATAAATGTTTTTATTGTAACGCATAGGTGACTATTCATTGTTATTAAAATGACTTAAATTCGATCATGTTGTGGTATTTAGAAATATACATTTGTTTGGTGTGAGTGAAGTTTTATTTAATCCCTGAGCCATACTGATTTTTCTGGAAGCCAGTTTCCGCCAGGGAGTTAAAAAAAAAAACACACTATGGTATTCTCTCCAATGCAGTGCAGTTAAAAACATACCTCTGATGCTGCACCTAAATGAATATCGTTTATGACCATCAGAAGCTTTATGCTCCTTTTCTTTTTTCCAGTGGATTGAACAGGGAGAGGCGTTTCATGATGTACTTTTCACTGATGAAACAACAGTGGCTCTGGAACAGTTTTCAACCATGTCGTTTTATAAAAAGGGGAGATATGTACACTTTACTGAAGCTAAAAGTTTAGCCTTTGTCACTAATGTAACCACTAAATAAAGACATATAGAAATCCCTACGTTACAGACTGTATATGGCTGGTATTGGTAGTTTAAAGAAAAAATACACACCAGTATTCCACTTTCTCCCTAAACATTTTAAGCATCAGTCTTACATGTGGTTATTTCGGAAACGTTTGTACGTGCTCCTTCTGACCATGTTACTGTTTACTGTTACTGACCATATTAAGTTTAAGTGCCTGTGGGCACTTTTCCTGTCCGTGGGGGGTGGACCGTCTTTCATTAGAAGATTAGTCTGTTCTACTCTGAGAATGTAGAGGGGGTGGAAAGTGCCCGCGGTCATTTAATTAGTATTAAAATTCGCACTGATTCCCTTGTGAAGATACGGACATAGGAATATTCGTGCGTGGTCAAAAAATGGCATAAAAACGACAAAGTGAAGGCTGTGAAAACATTCACAATGTACTTTATACACAAAGCAAATATACCCCCCCCCCCCCTCTCAATTCAATTCAAGCTGCTTTATTAGCATGACAGATGGGTACAATCAGTGTTGGGTATTTAATTTGCTTTGAGATGCCACTTTTAAAGGTGATATATAAAATCAAGGCTTTACTTGCTTTAACTCCGCAAGTCTAAGTTCTTGTGTCTGTCCCATTCGAACCCGAAAGTATTACAATATGTATCTTTATAGCAGGTGGTGTACAGCTTTTTAGTATAGATTACACTTTTCTAAAATGTATTTAAAAAATAAAAACGATTACAATCTAATCTTTCCACGTTTGATCCCAAAATAAATCTAAACGGGGAGAAAGCTATGCTGAAAGTTTATTAAGATACTTAGAAGACAAAGATATCAATTTATGTTGCATTTGTCTGATTGTGAATCAAAAAACACATATATTTAAACCCGCATTTGCGATTTAAATCAAAACGTTATTTAAATCAATATAAATGTTTATATTGTAACGCCTAGGTGACTATTCATTGTTATTAAAATGACTTAAATTTGATCATGTTGTGATATTTAGAAATATAAATTTGTTTGGTGCGAGTGAGGTTTTATTTAATCTCTGACTCAGTGATGGCCTGGCATGGTGAGGTGCGCTGGCAGCAATGTGGTGTTACGCAGTGGTGGCCTGACACGGTGAGGTGCCCTGGCAGCTGTATGATGCAGTGGTGGCCTCGCACGGTGAGGTGCGCTTGCAGCTATGTGACGCAGTGGTGGCCTGGCACGGTGAGGTTCGCTGGCATATAATGAATATATTTCCATGGATATAATACAACTGTTATTATTGATCACCGAATTATTGTACTTGACATGACTTCATTCAGCCTTTCCTGAACGTCTATGACAGGCAGAGAGAGTGCTGTTTCTGGTGCGATCTTTTGCAGCTGACATTTCACTGTTTTAAACGAACAAGAAATTAGATTGCTCATAAATCACTTATTCTATATAAACACAGCGTAATTGCCCTCCGAAAATCCTCTTTTTGTTGTTCGTTTTAGAGACCTTGATCGAAACTGATTTTAGATGTCAGAAAGGATTTATTTTCTCTGTATTTCCTACAATGCTTTGTCGAGATTTTAACTTTATATCTAACTTTATATCTAGGCTCATATTTCAACTATAAATCGTACAGTGATTAATAGCAGTAAATACTGATGTTTTGCGCCCTACTACCACAAAAATATATGTTTAAAAAAATGTCAAGTTCCCATAAAAAAGTCATGCCTTGGAGTATAGACCCCCAAAGGAATGCCATAGACTCAAACTGCAAAATAAACACATACAGAAAGAAAGTATTTGTATTGTAATTGCAAATCCTGGTACTGTATGAGTGATTGGTATGACTTTCCTTACAAATCTCTTATTAGAATTTAAATTTCTCTGTAACTCCAGGTCAGAACAGAGAAAATGTAACTGCCTTAAGGCGTTTACGATTATGAAAAATAGAAGGATAAGCATGATACGTATGTCTTCTGTAATTTTCTAAGTCATGTTACTGAGCACCAAATCTTATTGAGAATATGAATCCATTTAAGGTTTATACCATTAAAGTAACAGTTTATTCCATGCTGAAAATGTTTGTACCAGACTTTTTTGAGGCCTGTTTAATTGTGTCTGAAGTCTGATGTTTTATTGTTAAAAAGATCCATGAAAATGTCACTACTAAAGTTAGCTGGTATTGTTGGTATTGTAAGTGGCAAGTAGAGCTCATATTTTAGATTTTGTGTAGTTGCTAGCGTTGAACTGTGTGTTGGATGCACATGAATTGAAGGAATGGGCAAACATAGCTGATGCAGATCCACAGAGCCAGCATATTAAGATGTTTATAATTAGAGGCAATTTGTTTAAATAACTAGGTATGGATACTGATGTGCAAGAGAGGTGGAAAGGCTGTTTCCTTAAGCCAGCACTATAAAATATTTTATTCTCAGTGAGATGCTGCCATTTCATAGTGGGTTTCTAACACCGTGTATAGTTCCATCCACACAGTGCCTTTACTTCCATCCATTTCTAATCTCTTTATCCAGTACAGAGGATTTGGAGCCTATCCCAGTAAGCAACGGACACAAGGCAGAATACACCCTGGACATAGCGCCAGTCCATCACAGGACAGACAGACACAAACACACACACCAGGGCCAGTTTTCCCATAAACCAATTAACTTACCAGTATATTTTGGAGTGCGAGAGGGAGTCATATCACACATATGGAGAAAAACCATGTAACCCAGAGAGAACATGTAAACCCCACACACACAGGATGGCAGGAATTGAACCTAGGACCCCAGTGCTGCAAGATAGCAATGCTAACCACTTCGCCACCATTATAAATGGATGGATATCTTAGTTATCTTTCTAGTTCACAGGTTTGCATGCATAATTTAATTTTGAAAGCCACTGAGACATCAGGTACTACTGTTGTATCTATGAAAAAGAAACAAAACAAAAAACATACTAACAACTGTGCCATCCTACTCCTTAGTTAATACATTTTATTATTCATAAACAGTTAACATTGTTAGCAAAATATTTTGAATTATATTTAACCCTATTTTTTCTTTAGTTTTGTATTTAACTTATTATATGATAGTCAGACTTAATGTATATTTGAACACTGAAAATATATTTTTACAAGATGCGGGGGAAAGTGCAACAGCTTATTACAGTGCTAAATTTAATATTATTGATTGCTAATAGTTTATGCTAACACCTAACTTTCTTAATTAGATGTATTTAAAACAGTGAACTAAGTGTAACATACTATTCAGAAATACAATCGAAAATAGTTTTGTGGTGTTTGTATGGATGAAACGTTTCTAAAATGTATAACGTAACAAAATTAAAGACGATTAAAATCTGTAATCTTTCCACTTGTAATGTCATTAGACAGAACAACACGTTTCTGGTTTGTTTTAATTAGCTAGTATTAGTTAGTAGTTAGTAGTTTTAATTTAATTAGTATTGCAATTCGCACTGATTCCCTTGCGAAGATATGGACTTAAGAATATTCGTGCCTGGTCAAAAAATGGCATTAAGCACTTAAAATTAATATGGTTAATAATAGTAAACTGTAACATGCTGTAACAAGATCGGTTAAACTGCGAAGAAAATGCTTTCAGAGAAAATGTTTCAGGTGTGAAGAACATAGATCTCCAATGCAATTTCAACCAAACCTGTTCCTACACACCCTGCCCCCACTACCATTAGAATATACACAAAGCACTGAAATCTTTCGAGCTAATGATCAGGTGACCCGAGAGAGAGCGAGAGAAACACCAAGGGGTGCGGAACCAGGGAACTATTTAAATGGAAAACGGGCGATCTCCCCAGACTGTCCGCCCGTTTCACTGTTACCTGGATACCTCTTTATTTAGAACTCACTAACACTGATTTTTAGTTTAGAAGGATTCAAGTAGGGTTTTAGATGAAAGGCAGCGACCTTAATCAAGCCCAAATCATAATTGAACCCATTCAGAGCCTACATTACATTTTAGCGTTTCATTCTGAGCAGAAGACCCTCACACCTGAAGAAGGGGGAGGTGTCTTTCGCTGGAAATCTCGCCTGCTTCTACTTTACGAGTACAACCCCCTCTCTGCCGGAGTGCTGGCTGTGACGAATTAAACCGGTTTCACAGGTTTCAATCACAGACCATGTGACATGGGAGTCAGGAAACTAACACACAGCGCCACCGGATTTGATAACGCTATAAAAACGCTATAAAATAATGTGACTAGGCATAGAACAAGTTTACAGCACAGTACAATAATAAATGCTGACCATGACTTTAGAAGCATAAATTGCCTTACACTCAATTTAAACACAAGCTGTCTTTAGCCCTCTAAGCTGATTCATACAGAAATGTAGAGATCCAGGCTCAGAACACACAGCTTCATTAGCGAATACATATGCAGGACAACTAGAGAAGACGTTTTACAGAGGATGGATTTTTAGAAACATCCCATCAGTGACATCACTGAAGTCAACTCCTAGGTACTGTAACTGTCGTGTGGATAGTTTCACAAGAATCAGACAAAGTTTTATCTAGAACAGACGCTTGTTCTAGATAAAACTGCAAAAAAAAACAACAACCCATAATGTACTTCTTTGCGGCTCTGTTTGCCCAAATCATATATTCACAACGTGAAATTTAGAAAATAATATTACGTAACCAAAATCCGCAATATGGAAACAGAACCTGTGTAATTGTTGATAGATGATGTACTCGTAACATTTTTACAAGACAAACTACAACATTTAAAAAATGACTTGTATGTACTTGATATCTCTAATCAATCCATGGCGACATTGTTAAAGCAGAGTCCCAGTAAAACGAAACTAAAACGCCCTGCGCATACCGTTTCGCGCTTCTTATTAGTTGCTCAAAAGTAATTTGACCGTATGAAATGCATAATATAAACCTAGAAACATATACGTGAGCAGTATTTACGTACTGTAGTATCGGTGTTAAGACATACCTCTCAAATACTGTAAATCAAGTTAAAAATATCTCAAGACCGATTCTGGTCATAATGAAACCATGTTTCGTGTATGTTTTCTTTAAAGTACCGAGACCAGCCATATACTGTATGTTTATGTTCCAAAATTAATATCGTTTATGGCCTTCACACGCGTTGCAGTATGCTCCTATTCTTTTTATGCTCAGCTACTAAGATTTCCCTTCAGTGGTAAAATTAGATATGAATATTCAATACTTAAACGGGCACAGTTAAGACATTAAATATACATATACATACTGTATACAGTACAGTTTTCATACAGTAATATGTTTATGTTCCTAAATCAATCTCTTTTATGAGCATGTGAAAGGCATGGTGAATCGATTCTCAAAAATTACTGTACTTTGCATGATTGGAAACAAATGCGTGATTTCGAAATGCTGTGGTGTTACTTTTACAAAGACGGTCAATGAAAAAAAGAATGTTGACCAGGGCAATACTTTGAGTTTACACTTACAGCTTGTCCAAGGTCATTCATTATTAATACTATTAGTAATATCTTCGTTAAAGACTTTGATGGCCACAGCTCAAACATGAGAGGTTGAGCTTTATTAGCACCACTTGCTGAAATTCCGGATACTATTATTTTGCTTGTCATATTATAGGAGAATTTACGGTAACTAGCAGTATTTACCGGTAACTCGCGGTATTTACCGGTAACTTGCGGTAGACTGCGTACAGCATACCGGAAAATAATGCGGTATCGCCCACGCATTTTGAATGGCAGCATCTGTATGTCCCCCAGCTCTGAGCCCATTGGGCCTGCTGGTGTGACCAGAGCTGCAGCGTCGCCATGCTGGTGGGGGTCAGTTCGGCTTTTCTGTTGGAATGAACAGGGGGGTTACATGATGGTGCTGTCTGTGGTCTGGCTGTCCTGCTGGTCTGGATGAGGGGTGCGTAGTGTGGTGCAGGTTCTTGTCCCATCCTGCTCTTGGTCCAGGTTGGAGGGTTGCACCGATTCTGAGTCTTGTTAGCTGGTATGGATGGGTTTGGGGGTGTTGATACCAGAGTGGTCCGGGGGGGGTGCAGGTGTCTCGGGGGCATTCTTGTTTTTCTGTGAGTTCAGGTTGATTCTGTTGGTTTTGCCACGAATCTCCCTCACGCAGGCAAGTGCTCCGGCATTCCTACGAGCTCTCCCCGTACCAAACGTGCACGTGTCAATCAGTCCTCTGCTTAAACCTTCATCTGCCCCCCGGTCATTGCTCACGATTGAGATTCTCTCCCGAAGCTTACGTACTAACTACACCTTTGCCTTACTACGACTTCTCCCCTGGACCTCGACCCCGCTTTTCCGACTACCGCTTTAGCCACTCGATTTTGTACCTTCGCCTGTTTTACGCTTTCTCGGATCCTGACCCCAGCCTGTCTCTTCGTTTACGCCTCTGCCTTCTGAATCCACACCGACGCAACTTCTACGCCTTCCCGGACTCCGACCCCTGCCAGTCCCTCGACTACACTTTCGCCTGTCGATTCTGTGCCTACGCCTGTGCTACGTGTGGAAGACTGAGTCAAAAGGTCAGGACAGTGACTATGCGTTGGAAAGGTTTTCTGTTCACACCTAAGACCTGTTCACAACTAAAGCCTGTGATTCCTCACACCCATTCAACCAGAGAAAATTGAAACAGATTGTAGGATGCCAAATGGCACCCCCCTGTCCTGTTTGTTTGACTTCTGACAGTGCCCCTTTCCTTGTATGTTCCTTTGATATGTTAAAGTATTGCCTACTTTTAATGTATAAAAAAGGAAAGTATAACTTCAGTCCAGTGAGCATGTCTTGAGTGCTAGGGGAAACCCTTTCTCTGTGATATGCTCCCCTTCAGCTGATTGTATTAAAGATCTCTGTTGACAATCTCCCAACCTGAGTGAAGACTGAGTTTTCTTCGACATACGCCTTCCCGGACTCGGACCCCTGCCTGTTTACTCCGACTACGCCTGCGTCTCGCGCCAACCCTACCAAGGGCACCGCATTGGATCCCTATCCTCAGCAGTCAGCCCCTGCGTGACAGGTTCTGAGTGTCTTGGTTACATCCGTTTGAGTGTATAGATGAAAAAGCTATTGAAGAGCACCCCGACACCCCCCACCCATCTCGGTGGAAGTTGCCATGTTCAAAAAATCCTAAAAAGATAATTAAAGTTTCACACAACAAAGCATGACTGTGAAAGGTCAGGAGGCCTGCCTAATGGTGGTGCTGGCCCCACTAGCACCTCTTCCAGCAGCAACCTTAGTTTTTCCCAGGAGGTCTCCCATCCAGGTACTGACCAGGCTCACACCTGCTTCAGTACTGAAGGCTGCTGATTATGGCCAGCAGCCATATCACCCTGCAACTCACAACTGGCAACCCACTGAAGCTAAGCAGGTGTGAGCCTGGTCAGTACCTGGATGGTAGACCTCCTGGGAAAAACTAAGGTTCCTGCGGGAAGAGGTGCTAGTGGGGACAGCAGGGGGCGCTCACCCTGCGGTCCATGTGGGTCCTAATGCCCCAGTATAGTGACGGGGACACTATACTGTAAACAGGCGCCTTGCTTCGAATGAGATGTAAAACTGAGGTCCTGACTCTCTGTGGTCATTAAAAATCCCATGGTGTTTCTTGAAAAGAGTAGGTGTGTAACCCCGGTGTCCTGGCCAAATTTCCCCATTGGCCCTTACCAATCATGGCCTCCTAATAATCCCCCTCTATGAATTGGCTACATTACTCTGCTCTCCTCCCCACTGATAGCTGATGTGAGGTGAGCGTTCTGGTGCACTGTGGCTGCTGTCACATCATCCAGGTGGGGCTGCACACTGGTGGTGGTGGAGGGGAGTCCCCATTACTTGTAAAGCGCTTTGAGTGGAGTGTCCAGAAAAGCGCTATATAAGTGTAAGCAATTAATATTATTATTATTAATGAGCACAACACTTGATTACAGTAAAAAAATCATTAAAAAATAAAGAAATGTTCCACAACTCAAAGCAAGGTTATATAAGGTTAGGGGAGCTGTCTGATGTGTAAAACACCTGGTTGCAGCACTGTGGCTGTTGTGCTTGAAGAGCTATTGACTCGTGAATAGCACCCTCCTATCACCATGTACCGCCTGTCTAATGGTGCCATATTGAAAACATCATAAAAAAATAAAGAAAAGGGACACAACCACAGCAAGATTGTGTAAGGTTAGGGGGCCTGTGTGGTGTGTAAAACACCTGGTTGCAGCACTGTGGCTGTTGTTCTTGAAGAGCTATTGACTCGTGAATACCACCCCCCTATCCCCATGTACCGGCTGTCTAATGGTGCCATATTGAAAAAATCATTACAAAATAAATAAAGGGGCCGCAGCCACAGCAAGGTTGTATAAGGTTAGGGGGCCTGTCTGGTGTGTAAAACATATGGTTTCAGCAGTGTGGCTGGTGTATTTGAATTGCTATTGTAGCGGCAATGCTTGTTAATAAGACAGAATTAAGCGTTGGTATGCTGTCCTAAAGGAGGCCCCATCTCACCCTCCATCTCTGTGGTGCAGCCACAGAAAAGTATTCATGCAGGCTGATTTGAAATGTTTTCTTTTGATAAGGAACAAGCTCCCAGACGGGGATGCACTTAGCTAAGCCTGGCTATCATGATCAATGGTCATCCATTGGCGCCTATCAGTCTAGGGAGTGCCGAATACCATGTGGGTCTCCAATGCCCGCCAAACTCTCAACCAATCAGCACACATCTGGGTCTTGGTCAAAAAGGGAGTGCAAGCTCAGATCGGGGCTCTCCTTGGCCATTTTCGCACATCCTCAGAGACAATCACGTGACAACTGCTGTTGTCTGCAAAAAGACTTGGACTTTGTTCTAAGCGCGAGGCCGAGGATCCCGTACGTACTCAGAATTCTACCAACGTGAATGCTCCGCTTGATCAACGGCAGCCTACAGTTGGACCCTCGTCCACAACCTGAATAGCTTATTCAGAAGCAGCGCTGGACCGGGAATGAACCAGCTTCTTCCCAGGCAAAAGAGTGACTTGTGAGGACTCGCGGTCACACTCTGTGCATAGAGACTTTCTACTAGCCAGCCGGACTGCTGGTAGATCCCCTCGGAGCAACGACTGCCCTGCGCGCCGCAGTCAGATTCCTCCGCCAGTCCTATTCCGAGCTCCACCTCGACTGGTTGGCCGGTAGCCAGAGAACGCCGACACAACGCCCATTGGACAACCGCTGCAACAGAGGCTGCAACAGAGCCTGTCAGCTGGTTTGGTGTTCTTGCCGGGAGATTCCAAATCCATACACAGTGGATAAGTAAACCCCATGTTCTACATTGCGTCTCGAGAATTCAATTGTACCTCAACACAAGTTGTTATCAATTTAATTCATGAGTAATGTATTTACTTCCGAGTTTAGAGTAACAGTGGGTAATAACACTGATTAGCGATTTGATAACCGAACGATATATATTGACATATATTCTCTGTTTTGTATCTCTTTGTGTTTGCATCTCTTCGAGATTATATACCTTGTATATCGATAACCCTCACAGTAAGGTCTGCCGCTCGTATCCAGGCAGACTAGTATATCTTTGGTGCACAATTTATATTAATAAATGTATCTCGTGTATTGAACCCGTGTGTGTGCGTTGTTAGTTGTTCTGACGATTGATTTTCTAAAAGCTACAACGAACAACCTCTGTGATTACTGTTACAATTAATAATTGTCTCAGTAAACCCATCAAACCACTACATTTAATGGCGTCCCTGTGCAGGCGAGTTTAGAATGAAATGAGAATCAATCGCACAGAATAACTGATGTTGCTGTTAGTTCAAGTTCAGCACAGCACCGCGGCTTCTATACGCGAATACCGGGTGTGCTGATAACTGCGTAAAGAAATCCCCCTGTTTTCTGGCATTTCGTGTAACGTGTGCTGTTTGGAAATCCATCTGCTCGGGTGTTTAGATTCCATACTGTATTTTGGTAAAAAGGAAAAAAAGTAATACTCTTAAAGTTTCTCTGACGTAATGACAATGGCTGCTAAAATGTCTGAAGTGGAGTCGCTTATAAGTACTATTTCTAGCGACGACAATCCTGTTTACTGGAGCGGTATCGAAAAGTTGAACTTTGATGATATTGAGAAGCTGCAAGTAAATCTAGTAACTAAGGTAGCGAACCAGCTTAACACAGGAGGGTCTGTGAATGCAGTTCAGGTCCTATCGAGTTTCGCCTTAAATCTAGCTAAACAGCTGGAACTGTCTTTGTCCGAGCTGACAAAGTTTCAAAAGCTTCAGGGAAAGCTAGAAAGATATAAGGCGGAGCGAGTTGAGTTGTTGGATATAATCAGAGAAAAGAGAGTGAAAAATGAGGAAAGTGAAGACAGACTCAGGGAAGTTTTAGGTATATTAGATGACCTGTCTGCTAGAGAAACTGCGGCTGAGGTAGCTAGGAGAGACCTGGAAGCGAGCTTGAAAGAAAAAGAAAAAGAAATTGAGAGTTTAAATGAGCTCAGCCAGGAAAGGCAAAAGGAGTTAGATGCTGCCCTACTGGAAGCAAAACAGGCTAGATCCCACTTGCATGCCAGCCCACCTAGCAGCCCGGAGCGCTCACCCAGCGCGCCGGGAGGAGCTTTCTCCCGGCCAGGGTCTGTGGTCAGATCGGCATGGGGGAGATCGCCGAGTCCTGCGCGAGACGCAAGGGTGATTCAATTCAGGCATAGACCCCCTGCTCCTGATCACGGGCGTCCTCCTGCCCGCGGAGAAACCATAAAAAATTAACCTCCACTCCCTGAGGCAGTTAGCCAAAGATGTAGAAAGGTTTGACCCGTCAGTGTCAGGGAATAATGTGGAAGCCTACATTGATGAGCTGAGATATACTTTGCAGTTTATGCCTGAAGCGTCCGAACAGGAAAAGGCTATGTTAGTAAGGAAAACTACCAGCCGAGCGGTCCACGAGTGGATGTCTAGACAAGGACCGGAGGTCTGTAATAGCTTTGAGGAGCTGTGTCAGGCAATGATCGGAGAATTTTCGGCTTGTATCGATCCCATATCTGCCGTGGCCGCTGCGCATCATATTAAGCAAGAAAAAGCTGAAGCCCCTCGTGACTATTATGAGAGGCTTAGGCGCACTTATTTTGCGGGGCGGAATGAAGAGGGTTGCGAAGAGAACGTGAATTTCAAAGGTTTATTCATTGCTAATCTGCATCCCTCAGTCAGGAAAATGATTGTGATGCACACTGATGCAAAAGCGATGAAAATGGCTGACATTAGAAGGTTGGCTCAAAAAGCCTGGGGAGCTGAAGTTTCTGCCTCTTCAGAGCGAAAACCTGCTAAAACGGCCGTGTTCGCCACTAAAGCCAGCAGGGTTGACGACTCGCCTCAGCTCGAGGGAGCTGAGGTTCCTGAGCCCTATAAGCCCCGGCGCAAAATAGGCAGGCAGGACCGCACTAAGCGTCAGAGCCGCCGGGAGCGCTACGGGGAAGGCAAGGGCTCAGGCAGATCCTATCATAAGGCTGGACAAAGGGAGTCGACTGCAGCCCGCCTGGCCCGGCTTGAACAAGCCCTGCTTGAGAGATCAGGACAGGGTAAACCTTCCGCACCGAATGCCGGAAGCGTGAATGAGCTGAGGGGGACCACGCCCCTTCTCACTGGAGGAGGCTGGGATCCGTCCCAAGCCCCTCCCTCAGTCTATCTGTGAAGAAGGCTGTGACTCTGAGTTGGGCGCTGACCCCGCCCCTGAAGTCAAAGAAAAGGCAGGCTTCCAACAATTCTTAGGGAATCTCAGCCAGAAAGGCAAAGCAAGGCGTATTTATATCAAGGTTTCTCTTGAAAACGTCTTAGATAGAGAAGCACTGATTGACACTGGGGCTGAAATTAGTTTGATGTCAGCCGATCTACTCAGCGAGCTCAAACGAGTAGCGAAAGGAAAAGGCATCAGACTTAAGGTAGAACCGTGTAAGATAGATATTTCCAGCTATACCCAGGATCATGCCAGGATCACACACTGAGTGTGGGTGGCACTTAGGTTCGGGCCAATGAATGTGGTGCATCCTGTTTACGTCTCTAGGTTTAAAACAGAGCCACTACTCATTGGCCAAGACCTGCTTGACAGGCTGGAGCCTCTGGTGGACTGCCAGCGTGGAAAATTGTGGGCTCAGGTCAAAAACCCTAAGCCTGTCGTACAGCAAAAAGGGGGGTTCAGTGGTTATGCTGTGATCACACAGTGCCCACTGAACACTATAGCTGAGTTGGAGGTCCCACCTGGTTCCTCTGGACGAGAAATAAATGTCTTGCTTTCCAAAACTACAGGGAAGTCCTGCCCAGGCCAGCACTCCCACGGTCTCCCAACTACAGGAGCAGTGCTCCGAGCAGCTGCTTGACCCGCCAGGTAAAGCACACCCCCTTTTCATCCCTGAAGAAGAGTGGATCTCCCTGTCCGGTAATGAATGGGAGTCCTTTCTGTGCACCCTGGTACCTCAGGGGGACCAGGACTACCACCCCATGGTGGTGGGAGGGGTCCAGGTGGCAGAAGTGCAGGTTGATGATGTAATTCTTAGCCTCAGCTCTGAGAAGTCCATAATCAGTGAAGTCTGTTCGAGGACCTGTCGCGAAGCTGTCAGGTGACCCTGGTGACGCAGTCACAGGTTCTGTGGTGGGCACCCCCACCTCATAGGTCCATTTGGAGCAAAGGAAGCTGTGTAGCTTCCATCTCCATCGGAAAAAGGAAGTTTGCTCACTACTTCCAGGTAGCACCTCAGCTGACCCATTCGGTCTGTATTTAGCAGACCTGTTGGTTCGACTGGGCGCCCAGCTGGACACAGTAAACAGTGTGCTGTGGACACGGGTGAACCCAGATGCCCACTCTCTAAGCGGCGACCCCGAGAACATTCGGTCAGGTCAGACGATTCCTCAGGCCTGCCAGGTAGTAAACGAATTGGACCTGATCGTTCCTGCATCATCAGTAGGGTTTCCGGTACGCCTTGTCCTAAAGAGGGGACAGAGAATGGACGCTGAGATGGTTTTCTTTCAACCATCAGCTCAGTTTATCAGACTGAACCTAGCAGTCTGTGGTACCCCCAGACTGGAACGGAATGGCCGAGCCACCTGCCTGTTGGTGCAGAACATAGCAAAACAAGATGTCAAAATCCCTGCTCGCACTGACATGGGACTGGTAATTTACAATGGTTTCTATGATTTCGAACTGGCCATCCCAGTACTGGGGCAGCTCCCTGGTCCCTTGGCCAGGGAGGGGGGAAACGAGCAGGTGTACTACACCTACCCCCGGCGGATGATTGCAATTATGCCAATAGAGGGATTCTGCAACCAGGAGGTGTGCAGGGTGGACCTTAGCTATAAGGATGAGATGGTTGTGTACACAGTACGCGCAAGTGTTCCGACGGACCACTCAGCCGAGAGTGCGACCCGGGATACCGCCATGCCGTCAAAAGCGGGGTTGCTAGAGCAGGTACAGGAACAGGTTGGTAAGGCAGATGCCCTGGAAACGGAAAGCCAGCGTCAGCAGCTGCGTCAGATCTTCCAGGATTTCCAGGAAGTGTTTGCACGGGACGCCTATGACTGCGGGGTGACGGATTTGCACACAGTGCGCATTCCTACGGCCCCTGGCACCCGCCCAACCTATGTCAGGCAGTATCGCATTCCCCTCACGGCATACGAGTCCATAAAGCAGACGTTGGATGCTCTACTAGAGCGTCAGATCATAAGGGAGTGTAACTCCACTTATAACTCCCCACTGTGGCCGGTGCTGAAACCCAATGGTAAGTGGCGTCTGACCATTGACTACCAGCAGCTGAATAAACAGGTTCCTTTGTCACGATGGCCAATGATCTACCTAGATCAGGAGTTAGCCAAGGTGACAACAGCGAAATATTTCACCACAGTGGATGTGGCCAATGGGTTCTGGACCCTTAAGATAGAACCGACAGACCAGTACAAACTGGCCTTTTCCTTTGGAAACAGGCAGTTCACCTGGAATCGATAAGAAAATAAGGTCTTCTCCCTTGAAGCAGGGTTCTCAGAGCACTGCCTTGGGGCTGCTCTGAGTCAGGAATATGACCAAGAGCGAAGGGTGGTGGCGTATGCCAGTCGAGCCCTGAGCCCAGTGGAGCAAAAGTTCTTGGACTGCGAGAAGGCCCTGTTGTCTACGGTCTGGTCGGTAGAACACTTCCGTAGTTATGTTGGGGGACAAAAGATCATCATCGAAACCTGCCACCAACCTGTGACATTCCTGCATAGCCAGAGACTGAAAGCGGGCAGGGTGTCAAATAGCAGGATTGTGGCATGGATGATGGCATAACAAGGCTATGAGATAGAGGTACGTTATGCACAGAGCAAGAAAATGTACCTGGGACAGGGCCTGGCTTTGGGCCAAGTGTGTCACGGCTGTGACACTGACATGGAAGCTCCAGAAACAATTCCCGCTGCTGAGCTACCGAACAATCATCGGTACTATGATGAGAACGTGGGCCAGGGCTTACCCATGGCCTATGTTGACGGTTGCTCTTTTCGCCACGAACAGCAGGTGCTAGCAGGGGTAGGAGTAGTCTGGCAAGACAATACTCCCTGTGGGCCGACCCGCTATAAGCTAGGACCAAAAACTAGTCAGTATGCGGAAGTAGCTGGGGTGCTGATCACCCTCCAGCAGGCCCTGACAAATGGCCTTAAACAGTTTGTCATCTGTAGTGACTCGAACTACGCCCGACATAGCTTCGTGTCCCATCTTCCGTATTGGAAGGGTAACGGCATGAAAAATGCCCGGGGCAAGGAAGTAAAGAACAAAGAGTTGTTCCTGGCCAGTGACAAGCTCATGACCGAGGCTGGAATGATGGTTTACTGGAGGAAGGTGAAGGGACACTCCCAGGTGAAGGGACCCGACAAAGACGGGAATGATGAGGCCGACCGGCTGGCCAAATCTGGCGCCTTAGAGGGTGAACCCTGGCAGTTCCAGCAGGAATGGCTACCCCCAGAAACCATGGCTGAGGTCAAGGCGGTCACCCGAAGCAGGGCTAGACAGGATGTCAGAGCTGACCCTCAATCTGTAGTGCTTGGGTCACAGGGTTTTAACACCGATCTTGCGGAAATGCAGAAACAGGACCCAGCAATTGGGAAGTGTATCAGCATATCACTGACCCAGTGAGTCAACCTCTTTCCGAGCAGGTGCTGAGCCAGTCTCCGGAGCTGAAGGAGCTGGCAGAGGTGAAAGACAATCTAAAAATTATAAAGGGGTTGTTGGTTTGTATACCAGTTGCACAAGGTGTCCCAAAGTGGGTAGTTCCCCGCTGCCATCGGGGGGTCATGATCCAACACGCTCATGACGAGCCCTGTGGGGGTCACCGGGGAATCAAGGCCACATACGACACTATCCAGCAGGTGGCATTCTGGCCTCACATGGGCCAAGACATCGCCGCGTATGTAAAGGGGTGTCTGACGTGTAGCCAGTTCCAACCATCACGGCCCTTGCACCGGGCACCACTCCAGAAAAAGGGCATGACATTCCCCTGGTCCAATCTACAAATGGATTGGGTGGGGCCGCTGGTGAGGTCATCCAGAGGGAACAAATATTTCCTCACTTTTACGTGTGCATTCACAAAATGGATTGAGTGCCTCCCAGCACCCAACGACACGGCAGAGACAACTGCAGTGCTGTTGGTGAACCATGTGTTCAGTCGATGGGGACTCCCCCTGACCGTGGACTCGGATCGGGGAACCCATTTCACAGCTACAGTAATGGCAACCCTGTGGAATATGCTTGGGGTCAAGGCCCAGTTGCATATCTCCTACCACCCTCAATCCTCGGGCCAGGCAGAAAGGGCAAACCGAACGGTGGTTAGTATGCTCAAAAAGTTTGTCTCCACCAGCAGTAGGGACTGGGACATTAAGCTGCCCCTGGTTCTGATGGCCATCCGAGCCACGCCCCATTGCTCTACGGGGGTCCCACCTTTTGAGATGATGACAGGTCGGAAGATGACTCTTCCCCTACACTGTCTTTATGGGGTGGAGGACCTGAGCACGACGGGGGCTGCTACGGCCCATCAGTATGTGTCAGACCTGCGAGCACATCTGCAGGCAACCTTTGCTTTTGCCCAGAACAATCTGGGAAGGAGTGCAGAGGGTAGGAAAGCATACTATGACCGAAAGGCAGTTAACCAGGAACTCCAAGTAGGAGACAAGGTCCTGTACTTCCAATTTGCCAAACTCACAGGGGTGGCCCGGAAGTTCTTACCCAGTTGGACAGGACCCCAGGAGATTGTCGATAAGGTATCACCGGTAGCTTATCGAATTCGGATTGAAAAGGGAAGGCAATCTCTGGTCTACAAGTGGGTGCATCGCAACCACCTCCGGTTGTATCGCCCACCTCAAATGGTGCCGGAGGACACAGAATAGGGTTAAAAGTCCAAACCCGATCAAAGAGGGGGGTGCCCCTTTGTAGCTGCAGGTAGTTGGGTACTGTAGTGTAGGTCCTGCTAGGAAAATATATTCAAAATTATAGTGGAACTGTACCATGTGCCTCATCTGTGTTCCAGAATGGGAATCCTAAAACTGCCACGGCTGGTCCTGAAAGTACTGTGGATCGCCTCGACACAGCCCCTTGAAGTTGTGGAACCCGGTCCTCCTACCGGCATAGTCCTGCAGGACGCTCCCGGATTGTTGTTAACAAATTGCAGAACATATACTCAGCGAGTGTATGTACGGCTGGACCCACATGATGTGTTTCGGAAGCACATCAACATGAACAGTAGGGTGTCATATCATGGTAGGTAGTGGGCTGGGGATACTATATGGCATGCCCAGCTAGACACTATACACATGTTCCGCCAGCTGAGGAAGGCAACAGTCACCCAGGAGGAGATGACAGGCCTCAGCCGCCCCAAAAGGTTCTTGGGGGGTCTGATTGCTGCGGCCTCTGCCGTGGGTTCACTATTTTCAGCTGGTCTGTTTGCTGCTAACACTGTCACCCTGACCACCCTGAGTAGGCAGGTGTCTGGGTTACGTAAGGAAATGCCAGAAATTTATGACAGGCTGTATCAACAGCAGCAGCGGCTGAAAAGCCTAGGGAAAACCTTACAGGGCACAATTTTAGCAGTAAACCTTCATGCAGCAGTGTTAAATAACACCCTCCACACCGAAGGCAGGATTGTCGACGTGTTACAGTGGGACTATGCTTATGTGCAACAGGTCAGAATGCTGATGCAGGATCTGCTTAGGGAGCTTAGTGCCACGGTAACTAGCCTAGCCATGGGACAGATTCCAACCTACTTGGTTCCACTGTCCTTAGTAGAAGAAGTACTGAGGACAACCACTTCCGAGATGGTGCAGCCAGTGCAAGTACATCTTGCATACAGTCTAGGCAGTGCCATTCCCATACATGTCAACCCCGAAGCCAAGGAAATAGGTTTCCTGTTGAACCTTCCCATCGTGAGTAGCAAGGATATCTATAGACTCAAGTCTATATCGAACGTTGGCTTCTGGAGGGGGGACATGCATGTGAAGTTGACCACCCCACCGCTCGTAGCTTACCAGGAGGATGATCCGAATTTGTACCTTGTTCCAAACCTTGAACTGTGTATATCAACCAAGGATATCCACTGGGTATGCCCAAGTAAGCCATTCCTTAGGGACACAACTCAGAGGTTATGTGGTATCAGAAAGGGGGCTGCCACTGAAAAGTGTAAAGCCACAGTGACGAGCAAAAGTGAGGTTAAGGAACTCCAGGTTGAGCAGGTGGGAAAGATTTGGCTGGTCAGCACACCACAGTTACCTGTTACAATAACCTATGACAGACATGATACAGCTACCGAAGTGCAGCTACCCAACCAAAAAGTTTTTCTACAAGTTCCTGAAGGAGCTTGTAATGTTGCCATAGCCAAAATGTAAATGTAGTGGCTCTCTGAAGGCACCAGTTCTGTAGGGTTTGGGCATTTACTGGAATAATTATTAATTGTAGCAGTAAATCACAAAGTTGATTCTTTTGATGGCCAACCATGCGACATAACTCAAACAACGCACACACACAGGTACTAATACACGAGGATATTTATTAATTAATATTTAACATTTATTAATACATAGAATACGCATGTAAACCTAACAGATCTTATCGAGAGGGTTATCAGAATACAAAAGATATATATTCAGTCAGTTACGAAGTGTTACACATATCAAGAGGACATACGTTCAGTATATCATTCATTAAGACCGTTTCGTAAATGAACTTGGTTATAACTTCTACATTAGATACTCAAAACAAGTACATAACTCTTAGGAATTAAATTGATATCAACTGGTTGGGATAACAATTAAATTCTCGCGCTGTAATGCATTGAAATTAAATACTCATCCAATCTCTGGGGATTCAGATCTCCTGCGGGCACAAAGAAACAGTTGCAGGCTGTTGCTGTCCAATCCGCACTCTCTGGCTCGGTGCCAGGCTGTGCTGTGCGGCTTGCGACGGTGCGCTGCTGATGCTCACTGACCGGCTAGTTAGTGTTGGCTTTAACTAGCAAAGTTTGTGCACAGGAGAAAAGATGACTGTGGGTCCCAGCAAGTCAGGAAGAGGACCGGTTCGTTCCTGATGAAGCGTTAGTTCTGAATAGTGATTCAGCTGTCCACAGTTCCGACCTGTTCACGAGGCCTGCTGCTGGTGCTAACGTCGGGTGGATCCTCTGCTTACTCTCTGGCAACCTCCGCTCTAGACTCTTAGAACAAAGGAAAGTTCTGGCACTCGGACACACTGGCCGTTCCGTGGTTGTCCGGGCTGAGTCTCAGGATGGTCAGGAGGCGCGCTGCGAGAATGTCCTGCCCTTGGGAGCCTTCTGCTCCTGGGCCGTCCTGGCCTGGAATTCTCCTTTGAATTCCCTTTAGAAAAGTCCACAGAATTCTCCTGAATCCCTTCTGAATCTTACTGAATCTCTGTGTTGCCTGTTTTTACCTGGAGGAGTCCCCTGCCCCAGTCAGAGGAACAGACAGTGAGCCTGTCTCTCAATAATAATAATACAGTGTGTGATCTCCTTTCCCAACATGAGGAACAGACAGGAGTGAGCCAGGCTCTCAATAATAATAAAGCAGATTATGATCTGCTGTCCCAGCCTAAGGAACAGTCAGGAAAAGGCAGGTCTCTCTATAATAATAATACAGTTTGTGATCTCCTGTCCCAGCCTGAGGAACAGACAGTGGGCCTGTCTCTCAATAATAATAATACAGAGTGTGTCCTCCTGTCCCAGCCTGGGGAACAGTGAGCCAAACTCTCAATAATAATAATACAGTGTGATCTACTGTCCCAGCCTGAGGAACAGTGAGCTTGTCTCTCAATAATAATAATACAGTGTGTCATCTCCTGTCCCAGCCTGAGGAACAGTGAGGTTGTCTCTCAATGATAATAATAATACAGTTTGAACTCCTGTCCCAGCCTGAGGAACAGTGAGCCTGTCTCTCAATAATAAAAATACAGTGTGTGATCTCCTGTCCCAGCCTGAGGAACAGACAGTGAGCCTGTCTCTAAATAATAATAATACTGTGTGAGCTCCTGACCCAGCCTGAGGAACAGTGAGCCTGTCAATCAATAATAATACAGTATGTGATGTCCTGTCTCAGCTTGAGGAACAGAGAGTAAGCCTGTCTCTCAATAATAATAATTCAGTGTGGGATCTCCTGTCCCAGTCTGAGGAACAAACAGTGAGCCTGTCTCGAAATAATAATAATACAGTGTGGGATCTCCTGTCCCAGCCTGGGGAACAGTGAGCCAGACTCTCAATAATATTAATAATAATAATACAGTGTGATCTACTGTCCCAGCCTGAGGTACAGACAGTGAGCCTTTCTCTCAATAATAATATAGTGTGTGACCACCTGTCCCAGACTGAGGAAAAGACAGTGAGTCTGTCTCTCAATAAGTATAATACAGTGTGTGACGTCCTGTCCCAGACTGAGGAAAAGACAGTGAGTCTGTCTATAAATAATAATGATACAGTGTGGGATCTCCTGTCCCAGCCTCGGGAACAGTGAGCCAGACTCTCAATAATAATAATACAGTGTGATCTACTGTCCCAGCCCAAACGAAGACACAGTGAGCCTGTCTCTCAATAATAATAATACAGTGTGTGATCTCCTGTTCCAGTCTGGGGAACAGAAAGTGAGCCTGTCTCTCAGTAATAATAATATAGTGTGTGATCCACTGTCCCAGCCTGAGGAACAGACAGTGAGCCTGTCTCTCAATAATAATAATACAGTGTGTGACCTCCTGTCCCAGCCTGAGGAACAGACAGTGAGCCTGTCTCTCAATAATAATAATACAGTGTGTGACCTCCTGTCCCAGCCTGAGGAACAGTGAGCAGTCCTGATAGTTACCGCTTTCCTGATTTAGCTCAGCAGCTTTTATTTCGCCTGAAGCGCAGGCAACTTGTGAGAACAGGTTGGGTTTGCCGTGCTCAACTGGCTCGGCGTCTTCGTGTCGTAGCGCCGCAACGGTGTGTTTTCCTTCCTTCTCTTTTCAGCCCGGAAGAAACATTTTACTTGTTCCTTTTGTAGCCCACGCATGCCGACGCCTGTGTTGTGTTGTGGATTTTCTCCTTCTTGAATTTGTACTCCTCCTCCCTCTCTCTCCCTACCTCTACCTTTCCCTCTCTCTACCTCTCCCTTTTCCCCTCCCTATCTCTACCTCTCCCTCTCTCTACCTCTCCCTCTCTCCCTAACCCCCTCTCTCTCCACCTCTCTCCCTCTCCCTCGCCCTCCACCTCTCTCCCTCTCTCTACCTCTCTACAGCACTACCTCTCTCTAACTCTCCCTACCCCTCTCTGCTCTCTCTCTCTCACTCTGGAGTTTATTTTCCAGACAGAAATCCAGCTCCGTCCCTCCTGTGGAAGATTGTTGATGCAGGATGAGAGCCCCTAACCGAGAGCACTGCAGCGGCAGGTTCTGTGGTCTGTTTCAAATCCGCCCGCGATGAGACACAGAGGAGAAATGAAGAGCCCCAGTTGCGCTAGAAAATCACCAGGGAAAGAGACTTTCAATGTAAGAAAAAAAAGTCGTTAGTAACAGACATAATATGTTTGTTTTGTTTTTTAATCGCTGCGATGTGTGACTAAGGTCATACGACTAAGAGTTGCCCCCTTTGTCTAGATCTGGTAACCTGCTCGTCGCTGGTGGGCCAGATCGTGTCCCCCGTCACTATACTGGTGCATTAGGACCCACGCAGACCGCAGGGTGAGCGCCCCCTACTGGCCCCACAGAGAGGGAGAGGTAGAGGTAGGGAGAGAGGTAGGGAGGGGAAAAGGGAGAGGTAGGGAGAGAGGTATAGAGAGGGAGAGGTAGAGGTAGGGAGAGAGAGGAGGAGTACAAATTCAAGCAGAGGCCTGAGTGGAGCACTGTCGTATGGCCCTGACATCAATCCCTCAACTCTCTGCATAAAGCAGTGTCTTATGGCCATGACATCCCATCTCCACCACTCTCAGTGGAAAGCACTGTCATTTAACCATGACATCCCACCTCCACCGCTCTCTACGTAAAGAAATGTCGTATGGCCCTGACACCCACCCCTCCACTCTCTGCGTAAAGCAGTATCGTCAGGCCCTGACACCCACCCCTCCACTCTCTGCGTTAAGCTGTGTTGTCAGGCCCTGACATCCCACCCCCGCCACTCTCTGTGTAAAGCAGTGTCATATGGCCTGACACCAATCCCTCCACTCTCTGAATAAAGAAGTGTCTTATGGCCCTGAAACCCTCCCCTCCACTCTCTGCATAAAGCAGTGTTGTCAAGCCCTGACATCCCTCCCCCGCCACTCTCTGTGTAAAGCACTGTCGTATGGCCCTGACCCCCACCCCTCCACTCTCTGCATTAAGCTGTGTTGTCAGGCCCTGACATCCCACCCCCTCCACTCTCTGCATAAAGCAGTGTCTTATGGCCCTGAAACCCTTCCCTCCACTCTCTGCATAAAGCAGTGTCATCAAACCCTGACATCCCACCCCCGCCACTCTCTACGTAAAGAAGTGTCGTATGGCCCTGACACCCACCCCTCCACTCTCTGTGTAAAGCACTGTTGTATGGCCCTGACATCACACCCCCACCACTCTCTACGGAAAGCACAGTCATATAGCCCTGACACCCACCCCTCCATTCTTTGCATAAAGCAGTGACGTCAAGCCCTGACATCCCACCCCCGCCACTCTCTATGTTAACCCCTGTTAACTCGCTTGCTGAATGATCTCTGGTGAGATTCAAGAGGTGTTTTCTTCAACAGCCACTAAAAGTCTGATGACCTTCTCTGGATTTCCTGAATATGACGTAAAATTAGTTCAAATCATTTGGTAGTTAACAGAACAAAATGCTTTGGAGGTACATTTAAAACAGCAGAGCAACACTGTAGCACTTCGTGTGTGACTGAATTTAATTGTGTAAACCTGGCTCTCTATGAACACGAGCAAAGAGTTCTCACTCAACAGAAGACTGCGATGTGAGCACAATAATATAAGACATCTGGAGACACCAGAGATTGAACTCAGGACTTCATACATGAAAAGCATGCACTCTACCACTGAGCTACATCCCCTATGGCACAGATGGTGGAACTGACTTAAAGATGTGCATATGTTTACTGACCACAATCCACCCTTCATGAATAATTGAAATGAATAATTTATTTTTATATCCAGTCACATGGGCGACGGTGGTTGATTCTTCAACGGGGGAGTGCGTTTTCCTACATCCTTACTCGACTGTCTTTCAATTATGTTTTCTTTGAAACCTTTTTGCATCTTTTAAGTGCTTGCGATTAAATTACGCATAGAAAAACAGCAGTACAGTTGATGTTCATGGACCGATGCACACAACTCCAGTAATAAAGCCCTGTCTGTAAATATTGTAGAAGAACATTAAAGGGCGAAACAACGCTCCAACCACGGGAATGGTAACAAGAAGGATCGTGTTCTTATTTAATATGTGCTTTTGAATTGCCTTGTCAATACACACAGGCTTTAGAGATGGACCAATTATTTACAGTGGTGTTTGTAAACAAAGATGGAACATGTTATTTCTATACCAGGAAGAAAGGAGCAGACTCTTAAACTTTAAGAGACAGAAACAGCACCTCATCACAGCTAACATTAATTAAAACAACATCGTAACAGAAGAGTGAAGCCTTGAGTGAATCAAATTAGTTTTTGTTGGTCGTCTGTGTCTTCATAACTTTGTAGGTGAGAGAGAGGATTGCGAAAATGTGCAGGTGGTTCTCAGAAGTGCGTTGGTGGTATAGGTTCCTTCAAATAACTGAGCCAGTGCATCCCCAAATCTTTTCAAGATGATCTGTGATTTCTGAGTTCTTGACGGATTCAGGCTCCTTCTCAGAGGTCCTTGCTCGCCAAATAACTTTGCATCTGAGGAAGAGCACCACGGAAAAAAAACAACTCAACAAGCGAGTGCATTGGTTGCTCTTGCTCTTCATGCAAGGAGCTGTTTTTTTTTCCTCGCAATAATCATTATTAACCAGAAACAGCAGCACAGGTAGGTCGCATTTGTGATTATGTCACTTGTCTGCTTCAGCAAGGTCAATAAAAGACTCTGAAAGTAGTAAAGCAAAACTGAACTCAAAATCATATTAGGAATTCTGAGCGATATCTCCATACAGGTAATCCAATAAGAACGTTGAAATATTTGAATATCATCTATCTGTAGATTGCGCTGCTTTTTACCCAGAGTAAAACTATTGGATTGAAGGAATGCTAACCACTGGGTTTAAATGTATAGTTGTTATTTGGAGAAATCTGTAAACTCGTGATCGACAGTGCTGATTATTTTCCGGAGACGGAGCACTGATGACCTATCCGAGCTAATTGATAAAGCTCACCCAGTGGATACTCTAGCAGAACGTCAAAGAACATTCACCTTTGTACCCAAAGAAACCACAGGAACAACATCAGGAAGCACAATCAATTCCCCTTTTAAATCTTTCCTGTAAGGTATGCTATGTGAATTCATGAAGTTAATCCTCTGATCTCTTTTGATCACGAACAAAGTACTTCTGATGGAGAGCTATGTTCAAAGATTTAATAAGCTTTACCCCTGCCAATGATTCGGCGTGAAGAATTAAAAGTTTCACAGACAAAAGCAGCTCACCACCACAGCCAATATTAAATGTACTGTACTTGCCGGTACACTATCATGTGCACTGCCTCAAAAGTGATCTTGGCAGATGTTGTTCCCTACATAAAGCTGAACTTGCCAAAGAGAATTTCTGTTGAGAAAACAAAATATTTTTTCTGCCTTGATGTTAAGGCTGTCTTTTAGAAAGTCTATCTCTAAACACTTCCTGCAGCCTAACAAAAAGCACTTTTACTGATCGTATTACAGGTCTTAAAATATTGACATTTGGCAGCGGTGGGATTCGAACCCACGCCCCCAGAGAGACTGGAGCCTAAAATCCTGCGCCTTAGACCGCTCAGCCACACTACCTTCCTCCATGTCCATCTTCCTCACATTGCTGGCTTGGACTGGGGGGCTTCAGCTCTTGTCGTCGGATCTAATGATATCATGACATGTGGAAGTGACTGCACCTTCATCTTCCGAGATGCTTTCAATAGCACAAATGCTACTTTCACCGGCACAAACATAGCAATAATGAAGGAGGTGGGATTCATCCTTTGTGCTGTTTGCAGGGATGTAACTCTATGTCGATCTACTGACTTGAAGAGCAAAAATCAAAATCCTCTGCTACTACTATTGCTTTTTTCATAGTTTCTTCAAATCCTTCATTTGAACGTCGATTTTGAAAGATATTGATGATAATACCACATAAATTGTGGTTTTCTTGTGATCGCCAATTTTATTCAAATACCAGCCTTTTTTACAGTTCCTTGCACGTTTCACAAGGTATAATAGCCCTCCTCGCATCCTCAGCTAACATATTTTAAAATTACAATAGATTATACAGCATGCATGTTTACATTTATATTAAAATTAAAGTAAATATACAAGAATACATACAGTGCTAACCCAATAATTCTTGTCAGGTTCTCCAAAAAATCTGCGTTGTTATTTTAACATGTTTCACCTGAGGGTGCAACAGGAGTATAAATGAATTTTCCTGCCAGCCATTCAAAGACCAAATTCCATGAGTGAACATTATTTTCTCAGAAGTTGCCGGCATTGGACTATGTCGATCTACTGACTTGAAGAGCAAAAATCAAAATCCTCTGCTACTACTATTGCTTTTTTCATAGTTTCTTCAAATCCTTCATTTGAACGTCGATTTTGAAAGATATTGATGATAATACCACATATATTGTGGTTTTCTTGTGATCGCCAATTTTATTCAAATACCAGCCTTTTTTACAGTTCCTTGCACGTTTCACAAGGTATAATAGCCCTCCTCGCATCCTCAGCTAACATATTTTAAAATTACAATAGATTATACAGCATGCATGTTTACATTTATATTAAAATTAAAGTAAATATACAAGAATACATACAGTGCTAACCCAATAATTCTTGTCAGGTTCTCCAAAAAATCTGCGTTGTTATTTTAACATGTTTCAGCTGAGGGTGCAACAGGAGTATAAATGAATTTTCCCGCCAGCCATTCAAAGACCAAATTCCATGAGTGAACATTATTTTCTCAGAAGTTGCCGGCATTGGACTTTGCCGGTGGTAATGAATTATGTCCACAACTGTTGTAGTAGTTCCTTCTTGAAATTCGACACGTGCAAAGCACTCGTAATATCATAGGTGTTAAAGTTCGCTGAGTCTATTCGAGTCATGGTGTGTATCCCTGCCTATCATTGGGAGACGGGTAGCTTTTTTACACTCAGATTCCAATCTTCAATGCTTTGTGTGAGAGCTTACATAACTTTCAGTTTCTCACATTTTCTGACGACTGTTCCAAAGGGGCACCCTGTCAATTCCGAATACTTTTCAAAAATCTGCCTGCATGTTTGATTATTGTCATTTCATTTCAAAAAAGTTCAATATTGATCATAACTAAAGAAAATAATGATCACGAACAAAAAAGGGATAAAGATGCGAGTCGATCTTGAATCACAGCTGGGTGACACGGGCTTCTGTTCTGATATGGTTGTACGAGAAACAGGAGGAATTGCCAATCTCCTATAGAACATGAGTTGAATCAGGAGTCATTTTGTACACTCATGCATATGTCAATGCCTGACCTACATCGTAAAACTAACATTAAGTTGTCAGAGACATTCATTTATATACAAACAAGAGACAGACCAAGTAATAATTCTACATTAGTTCAGGTGGGTAAACCTGAACTAACTAACTAATAAACCTATTAATAATTCTACATTAACGTGTCCTACACTGATCAGACTAATTGACATGGTCTGATTCAGAGCCTGTGCAGTTCGTGCTAATTACAACAACGACAGTTCTGAACCCTCATCACCGAACTGGGCACAAGTTCAGCTGTTCTCCAGTTCTGTTACGCATGGTTTTTCATTGCAATTGAGTTGAGAGCTGGAGCTGACCTCCAGACAGTACAGTGTTTTGGGTAAGTTGTCGACGCATGAGGCTGCAGACAACTTACCCAAAGTGTTTTCTATAGCTTTCAGGTGCAGTTCATTTATATAAAAGAATGTAAGTGGTATAAACTCAACAAGCCAGATGGCAGTCGAACCTTTAATTTTCTGACACAAGGCCTAACGCGTTATTCATTACGCCACTGACCCTGCTATTATAGTGTTAAAAAAAACGCGTTTTCTACATTTATGTCTGTTTAAAAATCATTAAAAAAGACAAAGGGTTTGTGTGTCGCGCTAAAATTCAGCTTCATTTGGAATGCAAATAAAAACCGTTTTGTTCCGAGAAATCATACATTTGTCACATCCTTCATACTATACTTCTCTCTTGTATTAGTAAAGCATTTTGATTTAAACTGAACAATATATTGTAACGCAACAGGGGCTCAGGCGGGCACCCTCGCCGCATTAGGTCGGCCCCCCACCGTCGGGGGCTCGAAGCCGGGACTCCCATGTCTCTCTGCAGCGACCCAGCCCGGTGAGCTAAAGAGAGATCTCCCCACAACCCACGGGCACAATCACAGGGAAGGGCAGTGACGTCACCTGCTCTGGTACGCCGGCTCTTACACAGTGCCTGTCGGCCATAAGCGTTACACTATGAAAGGTTTCATCTATACACTTACACATAATAAGTATACGAATAAATACTCGGAAGAAGCCGCAGCTCAGGTATTAGAGAGATTTAAAATCGGATCGGAGGATTTAGAGTCCAGACTGCAAACCAACAGCTGACACAGGTCTTTTATAGAACCGTTTTGATCTCCTCTACTTTGTCCCCATGACGTCATTGTCCTGCTCGCAGCCGAGCCCGACACACGTCTGGTTTCTGTCGCTGGGCGCATACCCTGCGGTCCATGCGGGTCCTGATGCCCCAGTACAATGACGGGGACGCTAAACTGTAAACAGGTGCCGTCCTTCGGCTGAGACGTAAAACCGAGGTCCTGACTCTCTGTGATCATTCAGGAGAATGGTGGTGGTGGAGGGGAGTCCCCATTACCTGTAAAGCGCATTGAGTGGAGTATCCAGAACAGCGCTATATAAGTGTAAGCAATAATGATTATTATTATTATTATTATGTAAAATGCAATAAAAATTAAAACAAAATATCAAACTTTGATTCAAAATAGATTAATATAAAACTGATAAAGCTAATGCTTTTTTCAGGGCTATATCTACTTTTTTTTTTAAAAAGTGAAGTCTGTCGCGACTGAAAGTTATAGAAGGTATACCATCGGGTGCCTACATATCGTGACCGTCAGCCTCGCCCGTAACTGCGAGAAGGTTAAAAGCGCACAAGTGATTTGTCTTTTGTCAAAGTAACTGCCGGAGCAGTAAGACGCAGAGCACAATCCAGCAGCTGTAGACGATGTTCGGGGAAGAGCTAATTCTGTTTTCAGCACAGGGAGTGAGAATGAGCTCAGTCCGGCCCCCAGCAGAATCCATCCTGGTTTGGTTACAGTGAGTCTGAGGCTCTTTGGATTGTAACGTAAAAAAAACAATTGCTCACATCGTGTGACTTCCACGACAGGAAGGAAAGATATCACTTAAAAAAATCAGAACTGAAGATTTGGATCCGGGGCCTCATACTTATAAAATTATTAAAATAATAATTATCAAAATATCAGATTGTGTTTCTGCAACATTTCGTGCACAGTACGCCATTTTTATCTAAAACAGTCACAACGAGGGCTTTACACGCAGTCTGGGGTATTTTCCCCTTTTATATTTTTGCCACTTTATATCGAACCTGTTATACTCCCAGAAGTGCACAGTAGCTTGTACAAATGTACAATTCACCACTGGTATAAACAGATGTGTGCCCTGTTTGCCTTTGTAAGCATTTGTTTAAAAAATAAGTTCACAATACGATAAAAACACAGAAAGCACAAACTTTATAATACAACGATACAAAATCAATACCAAATCATTATGCCAATTAAGTACCTATCCTTTGAAAACAGAGAACACCTTTATATCTACAAAAAACTTGACATTTGTATGTATTTTTGAATTACAAAGCAGACAGTGTAGTCCCTTAATTCAAAGATCGGATCTTGGCCAAAACAAGACAATCAGACGTGGGCTGAATTCGGAACAGGAACCTCTACTTCGTCGTTTATTGAGCTTTTGATCAATGTCTGAATGAAACAGATTCGCTTTTTTAACTCTTTGATTAAAGTACACAAAAAGCACCTTCCTTCGAGCCGGAATCGAACCAGCGACCTAAGGATTCCCTACTGACTCCACTACAGTCCTCCGCTCTACCAACTGAGCTATCGAAGGGATGTCAAGCAATGCCCCCTAGCACATACTGCCCAATGTAGTGAAATGTTCCGGGTGATTTAAATCCCACTTCGACATCAAGTTTCCAACTCGTTTCCTTAGTCTTGTTTACCTTGAATTTAAGCCACGAACCAGGATTCTACTGTATAAACTTCCAGGGATATTACAAAATGTTTGATGGGGCATCAATCATTCCAGGCGGAAATTGACTCTTTTTTTCTCGAGGGATCATATTAAACATTTCATTAGTATCGAGAGGAGGATCACCATGAGACACAAAACAAACAGTTTCTTTCTGTCTTTATTAGAAAGTAGCATTTGTGCTACATTAATAATATTTTCGTGGAAATAAAGAAGTTGTAAATTTTAAAATGTATATTTGAATCGAAATGTGGTTTTGAGTTAAATATTAGCGTGTTCATGTAATTAGTTTGTGTTTGTCATTACTATATATATATCACCATGTTACTAGAATTTGTAACTGAAGTTTACTAGTTGTGTTTTTTAATGATGATTAGACATTTGTTGATTACAATATTGTATATAATGTATAATTTGAACTACATATTTTTCAGGTGTGAATAATTGTATATTTTAAGAATACATTTCTAAAATAATTGGCTTTATTTACTAGTTTCTACACCTATAAAAAATTTTCTTTGATGTATAATAGACCTTTAAGTATATATGTATAATAGTCTTCTAAATGTATCCGTATAATAGAACTCCAACCATTTATGTATAATAAACATATAATCATAGATGTCTAATTGACGTATAACGCTATATGTATATTAGAATTTCATTCTAGACCAGTTACGGAGCACATTTACACGTCTAAGGTATGCGTTTAATAGTCGTATATTCTACATCGTTTGCCCACTGGGATGTGCCGATTTTAACTTAGCAAACCAAGATACACATTTCTAATGAAACCTTAATTAAAAGACAGTTTGTTTCTCGAAAGCGTGTTATGTAAAAAAAGAGAAAAACGAAAATATATGGATGGCAATCTTTCAAAGCTGAAGATTTTACTTTTGAAAAAACGACATTTTATGTATGCAGATGCATTCGCTGGTTTTAGAACTTTGCTGTACTTCCTGAATCATTTTCAGTATTATAAAGCGGGTGTAGATTTTTCTTTCAGGTTAGGACGCGAATGTGTTTGATTTTCGTTTCACTGATTCTCATTGAAGATTTGGGAATTAACGACGAAAGAATCAGTTGCCTCGGAAAGCAGAAGGTTTGGTTCTCAACGATATTGAAGACACGCCCATGTAGAGCAGCGGGTGATGATTTGTACTATAAAAGACCAAGTGCTCAAAATGACGTCTGCGTTTACCGTTTAGACTTTTCATCTCGGGCGCACTTTTAGAAAGCAAAGATAGAGCAGTTGTGTTGAATCACACTATGACAGCTGTCAGCAGAGTGGCGCAGCGGACGTGTGCTGGGCCCATAACCCAGAGGTCAATGGATTGAAACCATCCTCTGTTATGTACACTTTATGCACTTTATCACTTTATGCACGATTGATAAGCACACCATCAATTTAATGAAGTGCATTAAAACTGTTTTCTCTCTTGTGTGTATGCAAGCTTCACACTTAAGGTACTCTTTCATCTTTACCAATAGCAGATGCCCAAATGTATCTTTGGTTGTTCTGCGATCCTTCATAGTTTCCTCAATCCCTTCAAATGAACATCCATATCAAAGCAATTATGTATATATATATATTACAATTAAGGTACATATTAAAAATATCAACGCACATTTGTATAATGCTCATTTAATAATGATTGTCAAGGATTGTCAAGTTCTCCAACAAATCTGTGTTCTAATTTTAAAATATTTTTGCTAAGGATACAACGGGTGTATAAATGAATTCTCCCAACAGCCAGTTAAAGAAAAATTCCACACGTGAATATGGTTTCTTGGACATTGACTTAGGTACTTAATTGTTTACTTGTTGTAGTTGCACACGAGTAAAACACGAAGATTTCCTGCAACATTCAAGAGGGTTTGTGAAGAAATCCCTTCAATTTTTAGCAGAGATTATGTTTACATCATCACAATCTGAAGCGCGACCCTGAGTGCGTTTGACCCACCAGCCCTTTGTTTAACAGCTGATTTGTATTTTATCTTTCAGAAGTTGTATGAATTTCTTGAAGTTCAGAAACAACTTGTTCCAGAAAATAAATGAACACTTGCTTCAAAGTAAATCAAGATGTATGTGTCTCTTGCTGTGTGTGCTCTCATCTGTCCATCTCTCTCTCCTCTTCTCTCACTCTGGCAGTCTGTACAGAGTTTCTGAAGGAGATGTAACACCACTTGGAAAAGAAGAAAAATTCTCAGGAAAATTCTTCATTATTCTCTTCTCAGTCAGATTCACAGCTGGGAATTTTATGGGAATTTTATGGATGCCTCTTTTGCTAAGAAGTGGGATATTCCTCTTGCTCTGCTTTCACCCCCTATCTGCATTCAAACGTTGGATGGGTCACCGATCGCTCCTGGACGCATTTCCTGGCAGACCATTCCCCTATCCCTTACTGTTGGTGCCACTCACGTGGAGGACATTTCACTCCTTCTCCTGGACTCCCCTGCTTACCCTGTGATCCTGGGCCTTCCCTGGCTCAAGAAGCATGATCCCCACATCTCCTGGGCCAAGAATGAGATCATTGCCTGGAGCCATGCCTGTCGTGACAACTGTTGTCGTCCTCCACTCAAGGTTGCTGCTGCAGTAAACCCCTTGGAAGAGCAGTCTATTACCCCCCCCCCAATATGCACATTTGAAGCAAGCCTTTGACAAACAGAAAGCTCTATCGCTCCCCCCTCACCGCACCTATGACTGTGCAATAGATTTGCTTCCAGGAACACTCCCACCCAAAGGACGGATCTACCCGCTCACTCAGACGGAGAATGAAGCCCTGCAGGATTATATCAAGGAGGCCCTGAATTCTGGTTTTATTCGTCCCTCCTCGTCCCCAGCCTGTGCTGGGTTCTTCTTCATAGGGAAGAAGGACGGCTCCTTGAGGCTTGTATTGACTACAGAGGCCTGAACTCCATTACAGTCAAACATCCCTACCCCTTGCCTTTAATCCCAGCCGCTCTGGAGTCCCTACGTGGAGCGTCCATCTTCTCAAAACTAGATCTACGGGGGGCTTATAATTTAATCAGGATCCGTGAAGGGGATGAGTGGAAGATGGCCTTTATGACCACGCACGGCCACTATGAATATCAGGTGATGCCTTTTGGACTCACTAATGCCCCGGCAGTCTTCCAATCCTTCATAAATGACATCTTTAGGGACATTATTGGAAAATTTGTTTTGGTATACTTGGACGACATCCTCATTTTTTCCGCTGACCCTCAGGAACATGTCCATCACGTCCAGGAGGTCTTGTCCAGACTCATCGACAACCAGCTCTACGCCAAGCTTGAGAAATGCATTTTTCATGCTTCTAAGATTCACTTTCTGGGCTACATTATTTCTCCTCTTGGAGTCGAGATAGACTCAGCCAAGGTTGCGGCTATCAATGTGCCTCGCAATTTGAAGCAAATCCAACGCTTCTAGGTTTTGCCAACTTCTACCGGCGATTCATCCTGAACTTTAGCTCCGTTGTGGCACCCATCTCGGTTCTGACCCGCAACCGACCTAGTCTGGGTAAATGGAATCCGGAGGCTAACCAGGCATTCCTGCGCTTGAAACGTCTCTTCAGCCCCGCTCCTCTCCTACGGCATCCGGATCCCTCCCAGCCTTTCATTGTTGAAGTTGACGCCTCTGCCCATGGGGTTGGTGCAGTCCTCTCCCAGCGCCTCGAAGAGGATCACCTTCCTCATCCATGTGCGTTCTTTTCCAAGAAGCTCTCTCCTGCCGAGGTTAACTATGATGTGGGCAATCGTGAACTCCTAGCTATCAAGCTGGCCCTCGAGGAATGGAGACACTGGCTGGAGGGGGCTCATCACCCCTTTGTCATTATCACGGACCATAAGAACCTGTCCTATATTCAATCTGCCAAGCGCCTCAACTCGCGGCAGGCCCGTTGGTCACTTTTCTTCTCTCGTTTCAATTTTGTTATCACTTACACTCCTGGCTCGAAGAATGGGAGGGCTGATGCACTCTCTCGGCTCCATGACCCCCCAGACCTGGACGACACACCTGAACCAATCATCTCTCCCAACAGAATTGTGGCAGCGATTCATTGCTCCATTGAAGATCAGGTCAGGCGTGCCCTCAACGGAACTACAGTTCCTCTGTGCTGCCCCCCGGATAAGCTTTTCGTCCCGAACAACTTGCGTTCTGCCGTTTTGCAGTGGGGACATGATTCCCCGTTTGCCGGCCACCCTGGATGCAGACGCACTCTGGACCTCCTCACCAGGGACTTTTGGTGGCCTTCCATGCGATCTGATGCAGCAGAGTACGTCCGGGCTTGCACGGTCTGTGCCAGGAGCAAGACTCCACGCTCTAGGAAGGCTGGCCTCCTTCACCCCCTTCCAATCCCACACCGCCCTTGGTCCCACATAGCTGTTGACTTCATTACGGACCTTCCTAACAGTCAAGGTCATACGGTAATCATGGTGGTCTCCGATCATTTTTCCAAAGCAGCCCATTTTGTCCCCCTCCCAGCATTGCCCACAGCCCAGGAAATGGCATCTTTGTTTGTACAACAGGTCTTTAGGTTACATGGTTTGCCTGATGATGTTGTCTCGGACAGGGGACCTCAATTTATCTCGGCCTTTTGGAAGGCTTTCTGTCAAGCTCTAGGGACCCATGTATCTTTGACTTCTGGTTATTATCCTGAGGCCAATGGTCAGGTGGAAAGGACCAATCAAAGCCTCCTGACCTTTTTGAGAGCCTTCACCTCCAGCTCACAGGATGATTGGTCATCACTACTTCCCTGGGCAGAATATGCCCACAATTCTCTTACCTCCTCCTCCACAGGTCTCTCTCCCTTCCTTTGTTCATTAGGTTATCAGCCCACTCTCATCCCTATCACACCTCCAGTCACGGCAGTGCCGTCCGTGCAACAATATATTGCCAAACTGCGAAGGACCTGGAGAATGGCGAGGACAGCTCTTATTAAGTCAACCCAGCGCCACGCCAAATTCGCCAACTGACACCGCAGACCAGCCCCTCGTTTTCGGAAAGGACAGTTTGT